>NW_007731545.1:71568-84517 GCF_000696425.1 Galeopterus variegatus
ACGTGCCGTTGAGCGCTAGTGAAATGGTGGCCGCGGGGTGCATGAAATGGCGCCCGTGCGCGTCAGGGCGCATGCGCGCAAAGTTATGCCCAACAGTAATTCTCTCTGTACCTGTTTGAGAAAACTCCATACTGTTTTCTAAGCAGCTGTACTTTTGAATGGAACAAAGACTCATCTCCCTAGAGCAAGAAGAAATTCTGCCAGCAGACAGCATTTGGACTTGAATTGAAATATTGGCTTTCCATGGGCCTCCATCTTGCTGGCCTGCCCTGTTAAACTTGCCAGCTTCCACAGTTTTATGAGCCAGTGCCTTAAAATCTCTCCCTCTCTTTCTCTCTCCCCCCTCCCATCTTATTGGTTCTCTTTCTCTGGTAGAACCCTAATACATTCATATTTTAATAATAACAACAAACACTAATTACTTAATACATGCCACACAATTTTCAAAGAGTTTTACATGTGTTAATGTGATTAATTCTCAAATTCTATAAAACAGGTATTGCTGATTTATTCATTTTTACCAATGAAGAAAACTGGTGCACATAGCAATTGCCCACATTAACATCACATGGTATAGTTTAGATTCAACTAAAATACAGATATTTGGGTTCCAGAGTATGCTAGAGTATTTACATCTAACGATTATTTTAATCTATTTACATTGATATGCAAGTTGGCTTCAAATCCATAAGAAAAGTTTTACAAATCTTTAGATAACATTAAGGGGAAAAGGAGGATCAATATACACAATCCATTTTTAAATCTATGCCTGGTTAATCTCTTTTCTTACAATTGTGAATTAAATTAAAATTATACAATGTAAATGGAAAGTAACAGTAATATTAATAGTATCTATTTCTGTGTTAAATAATTTATGTTTACTAATACAAAATTCTGAATATTGCAATTTAAATGCAGAGAAAAACATACTTTAAAATCACTGCAAGAAAATATAGGAAAGTATTTGGTAAATCCTTTTGTTTATAATAAAAAAACAATGATTACATAAATTTTAATTTTTTTTTTCCTTTTTGTCTTTGTTCATGTCCGGCAATGGATCGCAACCCTCAGTGTTGCGCCCGTACCGGACTGGGACCCGCAACGGGATCGCAACCCTTGGTGTTGCTCTCACACCTCGCTCAGCCAGTGAGTGGGAACCGGTCTGTTTGTGGGATCCGAACCCTCAGTGGGAGCGCCACTGCACTCCCAAGCGGCGCGCTGTAGCAGTGTGCCACCGGGCCAGCCCAGATTTTAAAACAAAAAATGATAATAGGATGTAATAATTGAATCAAAATAGGATATGTAGAACTGGATATATTGCAACTGATTCCAAATCCTTGCTAAAATCTTTATAAAAATATAACAGAAAAATGTAAAAGCTCCTAATACACTAGCATTGTAATACTGATGAAGATCATGAATGCATGAGGAATTTTCATGAACTATGAAATTCAAACAATGAGATTAAAACAGTTTCTGAGGGCCAGCCCAGTGGCGCACTGGAGAGTGCGCCGCTTGGGAGTGTGGCGATGCTCCCGCCGACGGTATGGATCCCATGTGGAGACTGGTTCCCGTTCACTGGCTGGTGCGGTGCGGGTGCGACACCGAGGGTTGCGATCCCGTTACTGGTCAGTGAAAAAGACAAAAAGAAAAAAAAAACAGTTTCTGAGTGGCCTATTAATGCTAAAATGTTTAAACAGGTATGGCATGGCATGGCATAGTCATAAGAAGAAGAATGAAAGATATTTTGGTCCATAATAAGAACTGACATAAAGTATATCCAAAACGCACTTGAAAAGCTGTCTTTCCCCAACATGGATTCTATATTTTTGTTTAGAAAGTTTAACCAATTCAAATTTAATGTAATAACTGATACAGATAATTTGAGACTTACCATTTTGTTATTTGTTTTCCATTTTATCTATTATTTTGTTCCTATATTAACCTTTCCATTTTTCTTCTAAGTTAATTTCAAAAATGATATTGTATTTTAATTACTGTATTGAATTTTAAGCTATACCTATTTGCTTTATTTTTCAATGCTTGATTTACATATTATAATATGCATCATTAGCCTACCAAATTTGCTTGGAGTTAATATTTTATTACCTCACATAAAATTTAAGAACATAATAGTCTAATTCCACGTAACACCCTATTTTTGGTGTAGGTACTGTCATATATATTACATTCACATATATCATAAAAATCACAATATGGTTTAGTGATGTTTAGATTTTTATGTTCCTTGTTCTTCATTCCTTCTCAAAGATCTGAATTTCCACCAGGTGTTATTTTCCTTCAGCCTGAATAATGTCCTTTAGCATGTCTTACAGTATATAAATCTGTTGATGATGGATTCTTACAGGTAAGAGTTACATAACAATGTTTTTATTTTGCCTTTGTCTTTGAAGGATGATTTTGCTGGGTATAGAATACTTTGTTGATTTTTTTCCGCTTTAATTCAACACTTTGAATATTTCATGTCTTTGACTTCTAGTTTTTATTATTCTGATTAAAAGTCAGCCTCATTAGTATAGTTGTTTCCCTGAAGGCAATATGACTTTTTTCTTTGCTTTCTGGCATTATACATGAATTTCATGATTTTTTGCATGTTTGTTTACAGTAGCTTCAATATGATATGCTCAGGTGTGTGTTTTGATGGTTTGCTCATTTTATTCTTAATTGAAGAGAGCTGAGTTTCCTTAATCTGTTAACAAATTTATTTTCTGGGACTCTAAAGAGATATACAAAAATATATGTGTATATATATGTGCATATATACACACACATGTATATGTATGTGTGTATGTTTGTTAGGTGGCATATATATTTTAGATGGCTTATTATTATACCACAGGTCACTGTAGTTCCCTTCATAATTTCCCAGTTATTTTCTCTGAAGAAAATCTCTGTTTTAGCTCACCAACCCTTTCATTTGCCACCATCAATCTACCAGTAAGCCCATCCAATAAGTTTATTGTTTTAGTTCTTGCAATTTTTAGTTTGAGAAATGGATTTATTTAGCTAGTAATATGTTTAGTTTTTCTTTGCTAATATTTTCCATTGTTCATTACTTATGATTAATTATTTACCTTAAAATAGTTGAATATATGTTTGGCAGTTACTCTAACATCCCTGTGTAGTAATTCTGACATCTGAATCATCTCTAGGTCTTCTATTAAGATGTATTGTCTTTTCTTATTTTGCCTAGTATTTTTTATTTTTATTTTAGCCATGATATTGTCAATTATAATATATTTGATTATCTTTCCCTGGACTATATTGACATTTTTGTTCCAGCAAGAATTTATCTTGGTTGGACTTAAAACTTCCAAACTCAGTTTCCCTATCAGTGGACAGTAGCTAAAATCTTCACTCAGTTCAAGATGTTGCTTTCTACTAGCTCTTTGGTTTCTCCCTAAATCCACAGCCAAGAATTTGGGTAGAGTTATATAAAGATTTTGGCGTCTCCATCTGTAGCTCCTTCCTTTATGTGATTTTCATCTTCATTTTTCCACGACTCTGGCCCAAACTGCAATATCTTACTATTCTTGGAAGAAAAGCATGATATTCTGCTTGAGTTCCCAATTTCCTCTCTGACACCTGTGGTTTAAGGACTACTCACAAGTAAGAATTCTTATAAAAAGAAATCTTAGTTCTCTTCTTTTATGGTATATCGCTCCTCTAGTTTTTGCCTATTTTTTTTTTCTTTCTCACAAATGCCTACAAATAGCTGTTTAAAAAATATATATTTCCCATAGTTTTTAAATGTTTTATGGAGAAAGCTTGGTCTGATAAAACCTAATTATGTATTATTAGAAGGAAAACTGATTAAATATTTGAATATGGCCAAACAATATTCCTTTTCCTTGCATAATGTAAAAGTGCATGGGACCAAATGCAGTTTTTGTAAGACAAGGTATTCGCAACTATAGTCTCTTGGAAGCAATGTAATTTGGGGATAAAAATTCCTTTTATTTTATTTTATTTTTTTTAGCTGGATCAGAATGTCAAATGCCCATTCAAACAGAGCTGCATAATTCTTATTAGTCCATGTAAATTGAGCTATAAACTATGAACAGCAGTTTGGCTACTAATGAAAACTCTGAGAATGGAATTCACTCAGTACAAAAGAAAAGATCACTTTATTTTTGCCTAATTGATCTTACCTGTGCTCAGTGATGAAAATCATGCACTACAGACTAAGGAATCTCATATTTTTTTGAGATCTGTACCAACTTAACATGATGGTTAATTTTAGGCATCTAAAAATCAACATGTCTAAAACTTAACTCATTATCTTTTTCTAAAACTTTCCTAGTCTTAAATCTATAAATTTCTATTTTTACTGCTATCACTTTGGTAGAATACATTATCATCTTCTACCTGACTTCATCAGATAGCTTTCTCATTGGTTCTTCTGTGTCCACACTTGTTTCTTTCTGATCTTTAATCCACATAACACTCAGAATTATGCAGGGAAGACATTATTTATTCAGGGGGTAATTGGCCACTTTTGGATATTAATGTCCTTTCCCTATTCCCCTGAAGTCTGAATTAGAGAGCTATAGTTCCAAAACACATATATTAATCAATAAATTTTGCACCAATATATACCAGCCACAATGTATGTCTGTAAATCATAGCATGCATTTTATTTTGTTAAAAAAGAACACTTGCGTTTGTAACATGTTATTGTAGAAAGAGAGATAGTTTTGAAACCCAAAAGCTAAATTGCATATCATAGTTCTCTCCCTGTTAACTTCATTATCTTGAGCTCATTTCTTCACAGTTTTGAGTCACAATGTCTTAGTCCTTATTGGGGGATAAATACAAATCTACTTTACAGTAAATTGCAAGAATATAAAGAAGCCATGGAAGGTGAGTGTCCATAATGATTGTTCACTTTGCAAATATAGTAGTTTAAAAATCCAGTTCAATAAGATCATCATTTTTAAACCAAAATATTTAACTGATTCTCTACCTGTTTGCAAAAGACAAAAAAAATTTAACTAAAAAGGCAATTTAATTAATTGAGCACAGATGCTGAACCTGTGCTGGGTACCTCAATCTTCCAGTATGAATGATAAGAAACTTTAAATTATATCATTTCATTAAAGCTTATCAGTCATAAGTCCTCTTCACTTGTTTCAAATAAACCTCCAGGAGAGAGTGTCCCTGCAGAATCGCCAATACCTTACTCCTAAACTTTGATAGATCTTGATTGTTCTTCATTATAATTTTATTGATAAGGCCTTGACAAGAAATAGAAATCCTTTAAACTTCCTTGTTATTAAGTAAGAAAAAATGCTTAAGATGGAATTCATTATAGACCAAGAAACTATAAAGGAGAAAACTGATATTCATGATTTTATATTCATTGAAAAACCTTAACCTTTAGGAATCATTAGTCTTCAGGATAGTCCATAAAGTTAAACTGAGCAGCACAAGGGCAGACCAGGGAGGAGAGTAAATCATAAACACCATTATCCTTTAACATTCGTTCAGCAGCATTCTTCTAGTCTTCAGGCTCAACCCAAGTAGCATAATATTTTCAGAGCTCAGATTCCTATAGTAGTCTAACCAGGGGGAGTAAGTTGTTTTTTAAAGTAACACAAACTAGCAAGTCTCCCGGAGTGTGTGACTGATAGTGTGTCTGTAGAAAATCCTTACCACTCACACTCTACTCCAGGTTATTGAGGTCAGTGGGAAATTCATTATTAAGATTTCTTAGGATTTCTACTTTCTTTTGAGGTGATGCAAAGCTTTGAGATGTGTGTTGGGGGGGGGTGTCTTAGTCCATCCAGTCTGCTATAACAAAATACCATAAACTAGGTTGCTTAAAAACAAGAGAAATTTATTTCTAATAGCTCTGTAGGCTAGAAAATCCAAGATCAAGGAGTCAGCAGATTCAGTGTCTAGTGAGGGGCTACTTACGCATAGATGGTGCCTTCTGGCTGTGTCTTTACACTGTGGAAGGGGCAGGGCAGCTCTCTGGGACCTCTTTTATAAGGGCACGAATCCCATTCACAAGAGCTTTGCCTTCATGACCTAATCATGTCCCAAATGTCCCACGACTTAATACCATGACCTTGAAGGTTAGGATTTCAGCATATGAGTTTTGGAAAGCCACAAATATTCAGACTATAGCAGTGTGTATGTGTTTTCATTTCTTTTGTTCAATTACATATCAAAAAAAAAAAGCACTCCAGAACTCATTGTCTTAACAGGACAATGATTTATCATAAGTATATGGGTTAGTTGGGTAGTTCTGCATATCTGGGCTGAGCTAGGGTGATTTCACCTGTTCCTGCTCACGTGTCTGCAGTCAGCTGGAAGGCTGTCTGGGAGACTGCAGATGTAGAATGGCCACAGTTCTCCACATTCTTCCATAGGCTCAGATGTGACCTCATATCAGTGAAAGGATTATAGGGGTGAGAAGACTGGACATACAAAAAGGCAAGCATGCACTTTTCAAGCCTCTGCTTGTATCATGTCTGCTGACACCCCATTCACCAAAGCAAGTTTCATGGCTAATCACCAAGTCACGGTAGGAGAGGAATGCAAAACCACAGGGAAAAGTGTGTGGATATTGAGAGAACATTATCCTCTGACCATTCCTAATAGAAGGAGAGAGTTGAAGGTAAGAGTTAAGAATAGCATCCTCACCCCTGCATTCACAGTGGGATATGGAAGTGCAGATGGTGACCTAATCTACTCACAGATGATGAACTGATGTAGTCTTAGAGTTATTAATGAATGCTATCCTTCCCAAGAACTTCCCAGAAGGGAGAAAAAAGGTTTGTTTTATTTTTTCAGATGAGAGTGGACCTGTCTTCTAATTAGCACTTGACTACAGAAAAGTAAGACATAGACTTTTAGTAAGATACAATCTTGGTGTGGGATTTCTGTCTGAGCTACTCCCCATCTGAAGCCATTCCAGGAAAAGCTTATAGTACTTTGCCCTCTCATTTTCAGTTTCCAACACCTTCTTGAGGACAAATTATGAGTTAATAATGAAGGTTTATTGCTCCAATTCACTCTTTAAGGTCTATTGTGGGAGACTGGGTCTCCTCATTATACTCCCAAATTATGCCTTGGTACAATTTATTATTCCATTCTTATTGGATACCATTACTGGTGATGCATTTATTTCTAATTCCTAATTAGATACAGCACATAATCCCAAATCTATTATAGATCACTTTATCAATATATCTATGACATAGTCAGAATGAAGACTCCAGTGTTTACTTGTTTTACTTTGTAATCTATTTTATAAAGTTTTATTTTGATCTGAGTATAATTCCTAGGCCTTAGAGAGTGTAGAGAGCCCACATGAACTTACTTTAATCTGTGAATTTATTCTTTTCTTTTTTCTGACACCAGAGGCTCTTTTATTTACATCTTTTATTGATTGCTTTCTGATCTCCCATATCCCTAGAGAGAAGAGTAATTGCCATACATTATTACAAATCAGTATGCTTTTATAGTTGAGGACAGCAGGGCTCAGCAGGATGAAGTGGCTGCTATAACATGACTGAGTATGCAAGTGAAAAAGAAAGCTTGCAAAACACTGTTTTCTCAACATATTAAGTATTTATTGGCGATTAAGATAGGAAATCAAGCCAAATTTTAAAAAGCTAGAGTTGTTTTCTTATTTTTATTTTTATTTACTTATTTATTTATTTTATGAATGGGTCACAAACATGCTTCTTTTGCTTTTCTCCTCACTTCCATTAATACAATCTGTAGGCCTGGAGTGTTAGAACCGAATCCAGCAGAGGGTAAGAAATATTTTAGTAGTAACTTCAACTTGCCACTAAAACAATGATGGACAGAAGTGCTCGAAGTAACTAAAACATCTTCCAAAAGTAGTGGTTTGGGGAGCTGCAAATGTTGCTCTCTCACTATAGTCAGAGATTTGATATATTCTTGGATGAGGAGAAAGTCATTGTTTTGGTACTCAGAGGCTAGTATCAGGTGCTATTGGTAGAGATGCAATTCTTTATTTACATTTATGAAGTCCAAAAGGGACAGCATTTTATTAATTTAAACCAGCCAATCTTAGCCAGAAGAAAATATAAGTCAGTATTTTGATGCTATCCTTTGCTCAATGTTCTGTGGTTCTTTAATTTTCACATAGGGTGAGCAGTAATAACTGAAAGGTTTTTAAGAATGACATTTTAAAACAATTGATTTTTAAAGATACTCATAATGATAATATCATACAAAATAATCTTAATTTAATTATAATGGGGAACTTTTATGACAATAATTGAATCATATATTTGATTTTAAATTTTACCTATTTTTAATTTTGATTAATATAGGAATATTCATAAATTATGTATAAATGTTTTCCAAGTAATATCAGATAATAATGATTATAGATAATGTCAATGTTAAATGCAATAAAATGAAATCACAGATTAAACTTTACACAAGCATAATGTAAGTAAAATAGTGTCCTTATGAGAAAATGACACATTTTGGACTACTTAGCAGGGACAGCATTTTGAATGGTTGTCATAACAAAGGGGTGACACAACCCAAATATGTTACAGGAGGAGGTCAGATATTGTGGAGGTCGTAAGCAGCTCTCCTAATCATGGTATGTGGAGTGAAAAACAGTGTTAGGGGCAACTTAAGACTAGAATTTAGTCAAAAACAGAAGATTAAAATATTATTTGTAGCTAACTGAAATATGACAAGTGTAAAAACCTAAGAGAGACTGAGGTTGTTGAAAAGAAACAGGCAAAAACATACACAAAAACAAACAGATGCAATACATCATCAATAGTTCAAATTTGGTTACAAGACAATATTCAGTGTGATAGGCTTCTTTTTAATTTACTTTTTAGTTGATAAAAATTTTTTATGTATTTATAGCTTACAACCTAATGTTTTGAAATATGTCTACATTGTAGAATGGTAAAATCAAGTTAATTAAAACATGCATGACCTCACATATTTATTTGTGGTGAGGACACCTAAAATCTTTCTTAACAATTTGCAGGTAACAAATGCATTGTTTTTCACTATATCATCATGTTGTATAATGCATCTTTTGAACTTATTCCTCCTATCTGAAATTTCGTAGACTTTGACCAATTTCACCCCAATTATAGGATCTCTTTTAGGGCTGGCCCGGTGGCTCACTGCTACAGTGCATCACTTGGGAGCGTGGCGGCGCTCCCGCCAAGTGTTCGGATCCCACATACAGACCGGTTCCCGCTCACTGGCTGAGCGAGGTGCGGGCGCGACACCGAGGGTTGCGATCCCGTTGCCGGTCCCGGTCCGGTACGGGCATGACACTGAGGGTTGCGATCCATTGCCGGACACAAAAAAAGACAAAAAGGAAAAAAAATAGGATCTCTTTTAATGTTAGGTTGGAATTATTTAGTTTTATAGACTTATACCAGATACAGGTCTACTCACCTGCTCAGTATTAAACTGTGAAAACATTTTCTTTAGAATATATTTTGGTTTACCTGTATTATATACTTCATCAGTGCACTTTTTCAACCAGTTAATTTGAAGACAATTGATTTAATGAAATTCTAGATTTGAGGCAGTATCATTTGTCTTCATTCATTTATTGATTCCTTTTACTGATTCTCTATATCCCTGAAGGATGTATGAGTATTATTTACTTTTAAAACTTCTTAGACTATACAAACTAGACTCATCTCTATGATTTCATCTACGGTTTTTTACTGAATATCACTAGCTGTAGTATCATGCACTATTGTAGTGGTTACCTCATACACACACTTGTAAAATATTTCTTTGAAGTTAAACCTTCCCTAAAGTGTCCTGCTTTGAGTATGCTTGTTTTTTCCCTGTTGGATGCATGTACTCTGACCAATACATCTTATTAAATTTCAGAGAGGGGGCCGGCCCGGTGGCGCACTGGATAAGTGTGCCGCTTGGGAAGCGCGGCGACGCTCCTGCCCGAGGGTGCGGATCCCACATACAGACCGGTTCCCGCTCACTGGCTGAGCGAGGCGCGGGAGCAACACCGAGGGTTGCGATCCTGTTGCCGGTCCCTGGTCCAGTACGGGGGCAACACTGAGGGTTGCAATCCGTTGCCGGACACGGAAAAAGACAAAAGACAAAAAAAAAAAAAAAAATTTCAGAGAGTAGTCTAAAGAAAGGCTACTTTGATGGCAAGAAATCGTTGATGAAAAAAAGAGAGGCAAATCTGCTCACTATATGTTAGATTCCAAGAAGAACAGTTTGGTCACTGTTATATTATGGGGAGCTGTAGAAAGACAGAAGTGCAGTTGTCTCTCTGTATCCATGGGTTCTGCTTCCCTGGATTCAAACAACTACAAATAGAAAATGCTCAAAAAAAAAATACAATACAACAATAAAAAATAATACAAATAAACAATGCAGTATAACAACTATTTACATAGCATTTACAAGTATTAGGTATTATAAGTGATCATTTAATTATGAAGAGAGTACTAGGTTTTATTTTTATTATTATTATTTTTTTGACCTGTAATGGGATCGCAACCCTTGGCACAGTGTTGTCTGCACCACGCTCAGCCAGTGAGCGCACCGGCCATCCCTATATAGAATCCAAACCTGCAGCCTTGGCTCTATCAGCTTTGCACCCTCCTGAGTGAGCCACGGGACCAGCCCAAAGGGTACTAGATTTTAACCAAAAGAGAAACTTTATAAAGTTTGCTTACAGACACATATTTAAATTCATGCTTTCATACCATTCTACATTTATGCAAAGTTGCTTCAAAGGTTTATTAAACTGTCTCCTGTTTTTCATTCCTGTCATTCCTTCTATTCATTTAGATCTCCTCAGAAGCAGAAATTGGGACAAAGATTTCTGTGTAAAAAGTTTTTTGGCAGTTATCTCAGTAAATGCCTGTAAGGGTATAAAGAAGTGAAGCAGGAACCCCAAAAGGATTATCAATCTACTTACCATTGTGTCCAGCTGAAGCTTAATTCCTCAGAGCAATTTTGGAAAACAGTGTAGAAAAAAAAAAGCTTCACAATTAGGCTACCTAAGCAACAAAGAATCTGATATATTAGTGTACCAACTCCTGTCTATTATTAGTTATTAATTCCCTAGAACTTCCAGCTTGGTAAGCTTGCAATTAGAATGAGTTCTAAATGAAAGAGAAAGCCCTAAGGCCAAAATATAATAAATAAATAAATAAATAAATAAATAAATAAATAAATAAATAAATAAATAAATAAAGCAGTGCTGGCCTTTAAAAGTCTGGTCAGTCTGCACAAAAATCTCAAAGACCAGAGGGGTATGGGCAGGCTACCAGCAATGCCTCCCACATTCCTAATTCATTTGCCACACTGCCACCAGCACGCTTATTGTCAAAAAGTAAATTTGATTTTATAACATGTTTTCTTAGATATTTTAGTGTAACTTACTCAGAATAAAGCTCAAGATCCTAAATATAGTATAGTATGTGGACATCTGCACATACTAGGCCCGCTTCACCCTCTTTATTTATGCCTATTCTATCTTCTTATTTTAGGTTATTAATTATTTGCTAGTTAGGAAATCTTCCCTTATCTCTCTATGTGAAATGTACTGTTACGTTATTTCATAACATAATTCGCCTTCTCTTTATAGAATTTACCAAAGCAAAATTTTGGTTATTTAAAAAATATTTGATATTTTTTGCTGGACAGAAGCTTTTTAGTCTGATATAATCCCATTTATTCATTTTTACTTTAGTTGCCTGTGCTTTTGGGGTCATATTCATGAAGTCTGTACCTATTCCTACTTCTTGGAGTGTTTCCCTTATGTTTTCTTTAAGGAGTTTTACTGTTTTGGGATGGATATTTAATTCTTTAATCCATTTTGAGTTGATTTTGGTATATGGTGAGATTTCAGGTCTAGTTTCATTCTCCTACATATGAATATCCAGTTTTCCCAGCACCATTTGCTGAAGAGGTTGTCTCTTCCCCACTGTGTAGACTTGGTACCTTTGTCAGAGATCAGATGGCTGTAGGTTTATGGGTTGATTTGGGGTTTCTCTATTCTATTCCATTGATCTGCATCTGTTTTTATGCCAGTGCCATGCTGTTTTTGTTATTATAGCTTAGTAATATAGTTTAAAGTCAGGTAGCATTATGCCTCCAGCTTTATTTTTTTTTTGCTCAGGTTGCTTTGGCTGTGCATGGTCTTCTGTTATTCCATATAAATGTCTGGATAGTTTTTTCCATTTCTGAGAAAAATGTCACTGGAATTTTGATGGGGATTGCATTGAATCTGTAGATCACTTTGGGTAATATGGACATTTTCACAATGTTAATTCTTCCGATACAAGAACATGGGATATCTTTCCATCTTGCTGTGTCATCTTTAATTTCTCTCAATGGTGGTTTATAGTTAATACCACATGTTCTTATTTGAGGAAGCTAAAAATAAATAAATAAATAAATAAACACACAAACATATAAAGGGTGGGTGAAGAAAAAGACATAACAATCACAAAAATTCCTCGAACTTGTTAAGACAAGTGAACAGATATGATATAGTGGGGGAAGGGAGAAAGGTGGGGGGAAAGAGGAATGGGAAAAGGGTCATGAAAACCAACTGCAATGTATATTGAGAAGTTAAAATAAAAATAAAATAAAATAAATATTTGATATTGTCTATCTCCTGAAATATATTATATGATTGAAAATTTCAGGTTTTTACATTTTCAATTTTGTATCCCCAGCATTTAGCCCAGTACTTAATATTGATGGGAATTCTATAATTAGTTACACAAAAGTTAAACAAAGGTATTTATGTTTATAGCCCTTACAGAGTACATGTTTGGGCAGTCTTGCATTTTTCAAATAATTAAAAATACTTGGGCCGGCCCAGTGGCGCACTGGATAGTGCGCCGCTTGGGAAGCGCGGCAGCGCTCCCGTCCGAGGGTTCGGATCCCACGTACAGACCGG
>NW_007731545.1:85517-91083 GCF_000696425.1 Galeopterus variegatus
CACATACAGACTGGTTCCCGCTCACTGGCTGAGCGAGGCGCGGGAGCAACACCGAGGGTTGCAATCCCGTTGCCGGTCCCTGGTCCGGTATGGGGGCAACACTGAGGGTTGCGATCCGTTGCCGGACATGGAAAAAGACAAAAAAAAAAAAATACTGAATAATATCTGTCTTGAATTTCTACTATAATTACAAATACTAAATAATAATAATACTAAAACATAAATAATGAATACTGCATACACATATATGAGTATAGAATGGCACTGAACTGTATACTTTACTTTCATTGCCTTATTAAAAGAAGGTCAAAATTTATTATCACTCTAACCACAGGAATGTATTAAACATATAATATTAGTAAATATTGTAAGGAACTAGCAATATATAAGAACAATAATCCATTCTTACAGCCAACTGATCTTCAACAAAAGTGCCAAGAATACACATTAGAAAAAAGATTGTCTCTTCAGTAAATGATGCTTGGAAAACTGGATGGCCACAAGCAGAAGAGTGAAACTAGACTGCTGTCTTTCACTACTTTTAGAAATCAATTTGAAATGAATCAAAGACGTAAATGTAAGACCCGAAACTATGAAACTACTAGAAGAAAACAAGGGTGCATTAGTCTGTTTCTGTTGCTGATAACAGAATACTTGAAATTGAGTAATTTATAAAGAAATAAAATTTCTTTCTTACAGTTTTAGAAGCTGGAAAGCCCGGGGTCCAGAGAACACATCTGGTGAGGGCCTTCTTCTTGGTGGTGAGTCTCTACAACAATGCAGGGTGTCACACGGTGAGAGTGGCAAGAGCTCTCTCTTGTGCTCCTTATAAAGCCACCAGTCTACACTTGTGATTACTTATTACTCCATGAATGGATCATTCCATTCATGAGGACTGTCCTCATGATCTAATCACCTTTCAATGGCCCCAGCTTTTAAATATCATAATCGATTTTCAGCCTCTTAACACTGTTACATTGGGGATCAAGTTCCCAACACATGAACTTTTGGGAGACATATTTAATGCATAGCATAGGTGAAATGCTTTATGACACTGGTCTGTGCAAGGATTTTTTAAAATAAGGCCTCAAAAGCACAAGCAACAAAAGCAAAAATAGGTAAATGGGATTATATCAAATAATCCAGTTTCTTGACAACTACTGAACAGATCTTCTCAAGGAGAAAGACACCTATGTGACTGTCTTTTCCCCTCTTCTCTTTTTCTCCCCTTGGGAGTCCTGCAAATATCAGGCCATCATGATATCCGTGGATAAGCAGTCTTTCATCATGAAATTAGAGAAAATATTCATCTGTTTGTTGCTTAGGCAGTATAAAAGGTCATAGCAATGACAGAAATCTCAGGTTCAAATATTGGGTCTGCCATTTACTGTATGGCCTTATTTACTTGATGAGTTTCTCAGAGCCTCAATATTTGTGTTTGTAAAATGGGGTTAATAATAAGGTATCTATCATAGAGTTGTAAGAATTAAATGAGCTACTTACTTCACATAAAGTGGTTTGCACAGTTTCTGGCCTATAGTGACCACTCACGTCACTAATTATTATCTTGAAGATATATTTTTGAGATGCCTGTCCAAGGCTTTGTATTCTCTACTTTTGCAGATCCCCAGGGAATGAAATTCCTAGTGGCATCTAGTAGGAAACCATGAAGCCAAAGGACACACAGTATAGAGAAAGTCGAATCACAAAGGGAGATAGATTAGGGAGAAGAGGAAGAACAGCAAGGAGTTCCAGGTTGGGAAGGTGACACTGAAAACCTTTAGGAGGAAGACATTCAATACCCTATCATCAATAAGTGAGCCTAGGCACCAGCAAAGAAAATTAGGATAGGGGAAAACAGTGAATTAGGGCAGAGAAACTAGTTCCCATACTCTACCAGATGAAGATGTGGTAAAGGACTGGAATTTCCACTTCACTTGAAAGAAAAGAAAACCTTAATACATGTTTGCTGCATGTATTATGTGTTCATTTATTAATTTAGCTCACAGGAGAGACTTATGAAATGATTCATGAAATCAGAAATTTAATTATCTTCATTTAGATCCAGTACTCTGATTTCAGTATTCTAATAGGTTTCCCTCTGAGAAAAAAAAATACATACATATTTTACATATATATATAAATAAATAAATAAGTGTGTGTGTGTGTGTGTATTTTTCCTCAAAGGGGACCCTATTAGAATATTGAAATCAGAGTACTGGATCTAAATCTAATATATATCTATATCTATTTTTTTTTGAATTTTTATTTATTTTTTTAAGTAATAAGATTGGAAAGTTTTGGAAATTAAACATGCTTTCTAGCATAATAGATTCAAACAATTTGAGATATTTGAGTGAAGGAATAAGATTAAACTTTTTTTAAAAAATCAGATGTAAATCTGCTAGTAAACTTTTTAGACAGCAGAAATGTCTCATGTTTTTGTAATAAAAACTGTATTTTTTGTCTTCCTTTTGACTAATAAGATAGAGTAATGATATTCTGACTTGCTAAACTGTACAATTCTCTTTAATTGTGACTATAAAGGTTATGAAATAATTTTTTCTTTAGTAATTGTGGAAGAAATAAATATGAAGTGTATATTAGAATTTTTTTCTAATAATCTTTTCTAGAATTCTCTTGAAATCCAAATGTATTCTCTTAGTTATGATATAATTGCACAGTTTGTTAGTTGTTGCCAGATTTTATCTTTAATTTCAAAGATTGGCTCTTACATAAAGGCTATATTTTAATAGGAACAGCTATTGTGTGTAAAACATAATTATCACTGTTAAAACATCGAAGGTACTTGATTATTTTCTCAATCACTTGTGATCATTTTTCTACAGAAGAAGGAAATTACAAAATAAAATTTTTCAAATTAAATTTAAAAATGAATTCAAATTAGGTTTCAAATGTTTAAAATATTATTCATTATTTTCTTATTCATTTAGTATATGTTGTATTATTCATGTGGTTTTGAGCCCCCTGTGCAAGAGAAATATTCTGAAAGCATTGCACAGCACTTTATTCAATTCTGACAAAAGTCAAATTATAACTAAGTAAAATGTATGTAATTGACAGATGAATAAATGTGTATGAGCTACTTAATCAAAGCTATGGAATGATCTGGATCAACTTCAGATAGCTGAATAGTTGTCCGTATTACTTTTCATTCAACATATTTATTCACACGTATTCATAATTGGAAGAGCTGTCCAAATGCCTGCTTTCAGCAATTTAACTTCTAGCTTTTTAAAGTTTACTCCTAACACATTGTATTAATTCCCTAAAGTTAGATAATAAGCAAATCTCAGATTCTGTAAAGGAAGTAAATTCTTTATTTAATTTATTGAGAATAATGCAGTGAAATGAAGTGTTAAAACAACATTTTTAAGGTTCAAATGTAAATGCCAATTAAATCACTTCTGTTGTGCTTTAATATTACCTCTTATCACAGTAACGTGTTTTCAATTTTCTACTTTTAATACTATGGAAAATTTTAAATTACTCTCAATAAAAATCTTAGAAAATTACTTCAGGAAATGTTCAAAGGAACTTTTAAGTTTAAAATATACTGAAAAAAATAAAATAAAATAGAACTAAAAAGTAATTAAAACCTCAGAAGCCTGGATTAGTAGTTTAGTATTCAATTGGTTCAGAGAAATTGACACTGAAGAATTCTGAAGAAGAGAGTTTTTAAAAAAGATAATACAAATGCATCTGAGGTGTTACAAACTAATATTACACAATTAAGATTTCTATTTTTTTAAATCATGAAATCTGTTTTTTTAATTTTTTAAAATATTGTGCTGAAAATATAACATAAAATTTACCATCTTAACAATTTCTAAGTGTACAGTTAGGAAACGTTAAGTATATTCACATCATTGTGTAACCATACTCCAGA
Source organism: Galeopterus variegatus (assembly GCF_000696425.1). NCBI lineage: Eukaryota > Metazoa > Chordata > Mammalia > Dermoptera > Cynocephalidae > Galeopterus > Galeopterus variegatus. Next base: position 89,428 of record NW_007731545.1, read on the forward strand.
ACTTTTTCTTGTAAAACTGAAAAAATGTCCCGACCCATGGGATATTCAACACAGACCCTGGAGGGGGGAGTGGGAATTGAATGGGACAAGAGACATGAGAAATGAAGACAAGACAGTATTCTGATCAAGTCTCATTTATTGATTCTTAGGTTACATCTTATATAGGAAAAAGCAGGCATGCTGCAAAGGGTCTGGAATGTAAAGATATGATAATATCTTGAGGAGAGACAAAGACAGGACATTCAAAGTAAAGGTTGCCACCCAGAATGTTTATGGTTAAACAGTTTCTAGAGAAGGATAAAAGGTCACTTGCAAATTAACTTGCATAGCCAGGAGCAATCAGTTTCTGGCATAAAGATTTCGAGGCAGTTATCATGTAAAGCACGGCCATCTGAGCAGATTGTCAAGGAGAAGCGGTCTAACAAGAAGGGGTGTGGAGCTTCAGGCCCCCAACATATCCCCCTTTCTTTTCTTATATGAGAAATGGAAACATAGCCCAACATAATAAGAGCTGTGTCTGGCTTAGGTTGGGATGTTCAATTCTATAACAGCTTACCCGTCATTGGGAATAACTGTAGCTGGACAGATATCCCTGTCTTAGGTTGCTGTAGAACAACACCCTCTTACCCGTCTCTGACCATTCAGCTCTATTTTTTGGAGGGCGAGCAGATCGATGTCGCTCATTAGAGGAATGTTCCATTTCCAGTCGTTGATAATGAATCTGAATGGGCCGTGCTTGAATAGCCTCTATCTGTTCCTTAATAAAAGTAGTGACCTTATTAAAAAGGAAAGGCCCCAAGGACAGCAAAAGAAATAAACCTATAAGAGGACCTAATAAAGGTAAGAGGTAAGGTAAAAATCCATTGAGCCCAGTCCAAAGGGGATTGTCAGCCAACTGTTTTCTTATTCTTCTTTTCCAAATCTTCTTGCAGTTGTTTAATGCGATCACGCACTGTTCCAGACTTATTCGCATAAAAGCAGCACTTTTCCTGTAAAGCCAAACAGATACCTCCCTGCTCAGCAGTTAGTAAATCAAGACCTCTGTGGTTTTGTAAAACCACCTCTGCCAAAGAATCTTATTGGTCTTGTAAATCCTGAATAGTCTGAGAAAGAGTCTGTACATCTGAGATTAATTGTTTAGATAATTTGGTATATTGGGATATAGAATGTGTAAGGCCAGCAGTTCCAGTGGCTAGTGCAGCAGTAATTCCTAATCCAGCAAGCAAAGGAATAAATTGTACAGCTCTCTTTGCTCTTCCTGCTATGTGCTCAAAAATAGGAACAGGTACAGGCTCAGTTCCTGGTATAACATCAACGTCAGGAAGAAGAAGGGGCAAGACACATAATCCTGTCCAGTTAGTGGGCAGCTGGGTATGAGCTCAATTGCTGCCACAAACAATAACTGAACTATTATGAGCACATAAATGGGTAGAAACATTGATTATTGATTGACAACTTGCAAAAGCTGCAAAGCCTACATCAATTTCAAAACCTTAGACAATTTGGTATATTGGGATATAGAATGTGTAAGGCCAGCAGTTCCAGTGGCTAGTGAAGCAGCAATTCCTAATCCAGCAAGCAAAGGAATAAATTGTACAGCTCTCTTTTCTCTTCCTGCTATGTGCTCAAAAATAGGAACAGGTACAGGCTCAGTTC
>NW_007731545.1:93747-123338 GCF_000696425.1 Galeopterus variegatus
AGCCAGGAGCAATCAGTTTCTGGCATAAGCAGATTTCGAGGCAGTTATCATGTAAAGCATGACCATCTGAGCAGATTGTCACATAGGAGCGGTCTCACGAGAAAGGGTGTGGGGCTTCAGGCCCCCAACACTGAAACTCTATATCCAGTAAATAACAGTTCCCTATTTCCCTCTCCCACCAGCTCCTGGTAACCGTAATTCTACTTTTTGCGTCTATAAATTTGACTACTCTGGTTGCCTCATGTAAGTGAATTCATATGGTATTTGTCTTACTATTTGGTTTATTTCACTTAGCTTAATGTCCTCAAGATTCATGCATGTTGTATCATGTGCAGAATTTACTTCTTTATTAAGAATGAAAAATATTTATTTCCTTTATCCATTCATCTGACAATGGACACTTGGATTGCTTCCACCTCTTGGCTATTGCGAACAATGTTGCTATGAACATGGATGTGCAAATATCTTTTTAAGATCTTGCTTTAATTTTTCTGGATATAGAACCAGAGTGAAATTGCTGAATACACTTTTTTCATTTTTAAATTGTGAGACTTGTTCACTGTAACTTCTACTATCGATAATTTCACTTCAGCACCATAAAATATAATTCACAAAAAAAGAACATAGTACTATAGTCAGTCATATTTATGTATTAACTAAATTAGAATTGTCTGGAATATAAGTGGACAAATATTACTTTTATTTATTTTTAATTCATCATTATTAATTATTTGTTAAAGGACTATTATGTTCTTGTGTGCTTCACACAATAATGAGTGCAAAATGACTACACTATAACACACCTGAACTATAGTGTATTATTGGGAAGTATGTTTAATAGTATAAAACAGAAAGTAAATTGTAGTATTCACTAGGATTATAGTGGAACAGTAATTCAAAGACAAGGTAATATTAATTTGTCCAATCATTAAAATGTCTGGAATAGGATAACGTAGCAGAAATATATATCAGATAAAGTGTTCACATTAGACTCAAAAGCCATTGCCAGTTTATCAAATTAATTGATTAGCCAGAAATCTGGGAAAATGTTTATGTAGAAATAAAGAGATACAAATTATACTTAAAGAGATTTGAACATTTTCAGACTCCAATAATTTCTACATTTAATAATTAGGAATTGATTGCATGTGATAGAAAACCAAAAATAAACAAATAAACTCCCCCTCCCCCAGCTTTGACAAAGAAAAGCATCATCTGAATCTAGAAGAAAATACAGAGTGGATTATAATGACATTATCTAGATTTTAGAAGAATATTTGTTCAATTCCCATTTATGATCATCTTTCTGTTATTTTTACTCTGGAGTATCATACAATTTACATAAAAGCAATGCTAATTACTTGAGATAAAATGCTAAACAATTCTTAGCCATGGTCCCCAAAGAATCCATAGTTTATTGGAAAGACACATACCTATATATTCGTACAACACTGATTTTGAAAGTAAGAATACAATATTTCTTTAAGAATATTGAAACATTTTGATATTCAATGATTCTTCATAAATATGGTCTCCAATCTCTTTATGTCTTATTGGTTAAGATTTTGTTAAAGCCATGTAGAATAACATATCGCACACTTAAGTAATGGATTTAACATCATGATCAGGGAAAAGACAATTCATGACAAAAAATATTCAAAATAAATAAAAATAATAGATATAATTTTTCTAAGAAATGATTTAGTAACTATACCATTTCTGAAATTATAATATTCAGTAGTTTGAGTCGAACTAACAGAGTGCTTTATAAGTCTGGGCTCCGTTGGTTAACTGTCAGAAACAAAAAACAAAAAAGGAACTTATTGGCTACTATAACTGGGAATTCCAAGTGGTGGAATTGTTTCTAGCATGGCTCATATCCTGGATTCAGGAGCCCAGATAGGTTTCTTTCACTCTACTCTTTTTATTCATGGCTTAGTTTTGTTCACTTCTGTTATATTTCATTCATATTAGACTTTGTACATAGGGTGACAAGATTTCCGCCTTCTTCCCACCCAGAACTCTAGGGCCTCTGAACTGATGAATACAGAGAAAGAATAGGCACTTTCCCCATAGCACCAGAAGAAATATCAGGGGAAAGTCTGATTGGTCCTGATGGACATATGCACCCAAATATAATTCAATCATTGCAGTAGAATATCTTTATGGGATAAGTCTGAGTCATGTTCACTTTAGGGCTAATGGGACCAATTACATATGAACCATATATATATAATAAATATTATAAAATTGAGTAAACATGATGCTAAAAAAAGTCATAGTAGACTTAAAAAAAGCATATGCTTTAAAAGCACTCCCAATTTCCTTGTAAACTGTCAAACTGAGCAAGTTAAACAACTTCTCGTTACCTAAATAAATAAACTTTAGAGTACTTTGATTCAATAGTATTGATAATAATCTACTGACCATCATTAGTAATCAATAATCTGATGATAAAAAGTTACCTTAAATACATTATTCTAATTAAAAAATAAAATTGATATTCTGTGAAATATTAATAAAAATTAATAAACTTTATTTTAATTTTGTCCTATTTATTCCAGAACATTTTTCTTTGATATTAATTTTAAAGTCTCTCAATAAACTTATATTTACTCTCTCTTTGTTTACAGTATAATCAAGTTCCATATGTTCTTTGATTATTGTATTTCACATCTATCATTTAATTCATCTTGACTTGCATCTAAACTGGATATATGGTTTGCCGTAAAACAAATCAGTCTGTATTTTGTTAGCTTATTATGATTTTTCACATTAATTAGACCTGCAATTATATTCAATTAGGAAAAGTTTAGTTAGTAAATGGCAAATTTAAAGCAACAGGTTAAAAAACATAAGAAATGGGAAAAGTACATGGCTCTATCTTGAAGAAAATTATAATGTAAAAATTGAAAGAAGGAATACAAAAACAGCTATATAAATAAGTTCTACAAGCAACAGTAGTTAAATCAAGATTTGATAAGGGCTTTTGTAAGTCTCAGAAAAGATTTATAAAAGTCTATTGAAAATAAATTATTATATAGTACAGATAATATTTGGTTAAAGAAGTGACATTTTTGCAAGATCTTCAATGTTGGATGAAATTTCAGTAGGAATATAGTGAGGTAGGTTGTGGGTAGCTTTATCCATGTATAAAGCAGCAAAATATAGGTATTGTTGGAATATGGGGAGAGGTAGATGTTACAAGTAGTAGTGAGAGAATGCTGGATTGAATTTATCTATTGGAAGGTAAAAAACGTGAAACTAAGGAAAATAGACTTTATTCTGCTAGAAATAGGGAATTGTTAGTAGAATTTTAGCATAAAAGTGATATGAACACAGTTCTAATTTTTTAGCTGTCTATGGGCAAATCAGAGAATGAGACATTTTATTCGAATTGAAGGCATGAACTACAGTACTATCCTATTCATTTTAAGAAAGAATGTAGGTGTGACATTTTTATGTCTCTACTAGTACTGTATATAAGCTTCTGAACTAAGAAGCAGATAGCAGAGACAAAAGACTAAATTTTTTTGTAGTAAAAGAACTGTGGATTCAAATCCTTCCTTCATTTTCTAAGAGTTGTGAGATATTTAACATACATCTATGTCATGAAAGGATGAGAATTACGAATAGCACATGGGGTCATTTTAAAGATTAAATAAGCTAACATATGCCAATCAGATGGAACAGTTTATGACATAAAATAGCTACATAGTGGATAGAGGATAAATATTCTATCCTTCTAAAATTAACTGAATAAATATTTCTCTTTCTAAAAGTGACTTAATAAATATTTTCTCCTGAAACAAATAGTATTATAAAAATATTAATATTTTAGTTCAATACAGAACTAAAAGCCTTTCAGTTTGATTTATAATATCATTTAAATAAGCCAGAACAAAAGAAAGAAATGAACATAAAAATTAAATGTACAGGATGCCACAAACAGATAGGTTTCATTTTTTACCTTAATAATATGCTCTTTTCAAAATAATAAGAATATATACAAATAGTCCTAAGAAAAATAAATTCAAAAAATCAAATAAGGGCCGGCCCGGTGGCACACTGCTACAGTGCGCCGCTTGGGAGCGTGGCGGCGCTCCCGCCGAGGGTTCAGATCCCACATACAGACCAGTTCCTGCTCACTGGCTGAGCGAGGTGCGGGTGCAACACCAAGGGTTGCGATCCATTGCCGGTCCCAGTCCGGTATGGGCACGACACTGAGGGTTGCGATCTGTTGCCAGACACAAAAAAATACAAAAAGGAAAAAAAAAATCAAATAAACATACATAATCAGAGTGAACATTTTCCTTTATGGTGTAAAACCATCTAATAAGCTTTGTTGAGAAGTTAACAGAGAAAAATATGTCTATCATGACATGTTCAGATATTAAATGATTGAATGATTCTTTAGTTGCCAGAATATGAAATGTCTAAATGGAATTTGCTGTGTTCTCATTAGCAAAAATAAGGGCAGTGTTATCACTTTATGTCAGTAATCTAAAAGTGTTTTATTGAATATTATTGGATGATAATACCTGCTTCTCATCAAACAGTTATAAAAAGAAAGTTTTAGTATTTTGATGTGGTATTTATCTGGAGGTTCACCTGAAAAAAAAAAGAAAAACATTAATAGGATCATAATCAATACAATACATTTTATTTTTGAGTAACAGAAGTTTCCTGAATAACATAAACTGGCAATGATTTGTTTCAATACACTTTCTCCACCTTGGGTGTACAGAGAGAGAACTAGAGAAAAGGGAATAGTTTAAATTGGGGTGGAATTGATGAACTCTCATCAAGTTGTCATCATTATAGAAAAAATAATGAGGTACAGTATGATTTGGTTCATTGTTCTACTCATAAAAAAAATTTAAGGAGATTGTTGGCTCTGACATTTCATATCGGGTATATATTAGAGTATATTTAAATTTCTTTTGGGGGCACAGGGATTGTTTTATTGTCATCAGGTGGATATGTGTTTGGCCTTCTTGTATAGAATCTCCCCCAGTATTCCCTCCCTGCCAACTTTTCGGCATTTTCAATATTACTGATGGTGTGCTTCTTTGGATATAATGAACATTTTGATTTGTTTAACACTTTTAAGTGTTATATGTTTACCAAAATTTTTACTCCTAAACCACTGGGAATAATCAATGCCAGATGGGGTGACTGAGAAGCCCTTCTAATTTAAAACAGTAACTATATAGGCGATACATTTTGGACTATATCTAGATTATGTACAATTTTTTAAAACTTAGAGAAGATCCTCAATATGAACAAATCGACCTACAATTGTTATCTATAATAAAATGATGCAATGTAAGTAAATTGGTAAATATACCACAGTTGCAAAAAATAATAATTCATAGCACTGTAATTTATTTACATATTTTTTAATTATTTTAATGAATAATGAAATACTGAGTAATTTATATATCTCTACACGTTACCTAGTCAGCCCTTCTTTTAATTGATCATACGGGCAGACATGCTCATTATAATAACATCCTCCACCAAAATAAAGCACAATAAATTTTAAAGGAAACTGCCCATAAGCATACAGATAACCTAAAGAAAATCCTTTCTGAATATTTGTATGGGCTATATTTTTGAACACATTAAGTGATTAAAAAAAAAAGTCACCACCTTTCAAATCTACCTATTTAATAATGGGAATGAATAATAAAATTTGTTATTTTATTGAGACAAATTCTGTCCTCATGAAAATGTTCACTTCTTAGTAATTAAAATTTAAATTTCTGTAGCCATATGTGGTAGTGGCTACTCGATTGACCATCACATTTCTAGACAAAGGGATTTGCACATACAAGGCACAATAAAATCTTGTCTTTACCCACTTGATGAGTATTAGTGATGGAGACTCACTTTAGCAGTTTTGTTTTTTCTAATAATCTTTAAGTGCAAATTGCTCTGGTTGGTAGAGAAGAAAGAAGTTAAATAGAAATTGATTTTTTTCATTTTTTATTCATTCTGGATTAAATGATCAACTTAAGGCAATAGGACTTTTTGTGCTGCTATAATTTTCTTTCTCTGAACACAATTAAATAGCAAGCAAATAAAACAAACAAAAAAGCAGTAATAAATGCTAAAATTTGACCACTACCAAAAACAATAGATTATTTTGAGATCCACTTTTCCTTACATTTTTCTTAGAGATTGTGTCACTCTTTTACTCTTGATTATGTTCCCTCCATACATTAATGTAACTTTCATACATTTTGTTAATGGAAAAAACCCTTTTATGACCACTGTGTTTTCATTTGTTAACTTCTCTGCTTTCTCGTGTAGATCATTCATAAATACAGTCAAAATTCTCAGAGCTTCCCTTTCTTTTTCATGGGCTTTATTCTCCTGCTTTGGATTTATCCCTGTCATTTTTGCTGAGACTTTTAAAGATTGTATTTCTAAAGTCTAGCATTCACATATCTAATTATTCTCTAGCTTCATTCTCCAAAACTATAACCCACTCTATGGTGACTTGCCAAAACTACTTCATTTTTAAAAGCATGAACTTTTTCAGCTTTTTTCTAGCTGCCAAGATACTAAGTATCCATTCTGATGCCTGATTGTATTTAGACCAAATCATAGCAGCAACACCAATCTACTTTAATAATGTCAAAGAAACTTTAGGAATATAATAAAATAGGTGGCAGAAATTAAGTCTGAATGATTTCTTCAGTTCAATTGGCAAAATAGAAAAATGGCTAGAATTAGAATCAGAACAGCAAACAGTACTTTAGTTTCTTTTTCTCCCCACCAAGAGATTCAGTTTTCAAATAGATAAGTAAAATCTTATCAGTTGAACTATTTTTTGGTGAATGAATCACAGTGAAGATGTGCAGATAGTGGAAATCATTATTATGCATTGCTCCTATTTCAGGTTTGAGAGCCTTTGTGATCTACGGCAGAAAATGATCTATTTTTTGCACCTGGAAAATAAGCCTTCAGTATGCTGTATACAAAAACATCATTTCTGTTCTTTCTTCTATTACTACAACCAATATCCTCCTGATCACCTACTGCTGTACTAAATACCAAATCTTTTATTTTTGAGAATCAGCATCTACAATAATTTACTCCTGCCAAAGCCAGCTTGAGTAGACACAACCCATTCCAAATACAGAATTAATGACCATGCTTGTTAACAGATAGTATTATTTTAGTAAGAATAACGTGAATATACCCATTTATACAAGGTTTTCATAATTATCTTCTAAAAATTAAATAAAAAATGGTTATGGTCATGGTAGTTAAAAAGGGAACACAGAAACATATATATTAAACATATATTTATACATACTAATAAACATGCATTTTCTCAGTGAATGGTCTTATTTAAGATCCGATTATGCAATAAAATTCCATTTCACCCCAACTTTTTAGAGTATGAACACCATGTAGCTTGGGTCATAGTTGAAATTAGAGTTTGATAACTAAATTCTCTTGTATAAACCATAGTATTGACATAAATAGGCTACATTCTGTATTTCTCATAGAAAAGTGAGGTTTCTTTGAGTTGTACTGCAGATCTTAATATTTTTTATTTTATAGCAATCTGGATTTGTGGGAAATTCTTAAGTAATATACATATTAAGAAATTGTCTTTCAGTGCTATATTATTATTTTGGTTTGTTTTATTTTTGTTCTTAATATTAGTCTTTATGTGGCCAACAACAAAGAAACAAAAGGCAACCAATTAAAATGTTATTGTGAATTACCCATGCATTCTTGAGGTTCTCTGAGTTAAAGCATTTAATTTAAGAGAAATATACTTTGATTTTTTTAAAAGGTTGCTGTGAATGTTATCAACAATCAGAGGAAAGAAAAAGCTCCAAACTGGTGCGATTATAACACACCATCAGAGAAAGTCAAATTTCCTATCCTTGACTGCCAAAGGTGTAAATGAGCATCTGAGGCTAGTGCTAATTACAGTAATCTAAAGACAGAAACTGCTGTTCTTAAGTTTAGGAAGAAAAGTGAGATCCAGCATTGATTTCCAAAGTGTGTAATTTTAGAACACCGTTCTTTGAAACTATGTGTTTGATCTTTTCAATGATGGTTCACATTTCAATCATCTATCTAAAGCATTTTATTTAAAATATTTTAAGGCATTTATAAATACTGACTTGTAATTAATATCAGTGTAAAGATATTTTTAATTATTAATGTCCTTTGGTGTGATGTCTGATGGTTCAAGTTAACTGGATATTTAAAATAATTTCACTGGTAGCCTTTCAAAAAAATGAAATACTGAAAAGAGTCTGTAATCATTTTGTTAATCATGTCTTGTAGATATGAATGAAAGATTTGGATTTTGAGGGTGGAGAATTGGCACTGCTGAAGCATGTAAGCATACTACCTCTTTTTTTGTTTATTTTTCTATCTCTGTCTCTTACAGGTAGAGGAAGCAGTGTACTAGAGTAGAGTAAAATATGGGCTTGTGAAATATAGTGCCTGGGTAAATTATTCATTCTTTTGAGTCTCAGTTTTCTTACTAGTAAATAAAGATAACATCTTTAGTGGAGGATGGAGTGAGTTATTATATATACACAATATTGAGAAAGCATACCTCACAGTTAATGGCTTCTCATTACTTTTACTGTATCTCCTTCTATATTGACTCATTCTTTCTTCTTTCCTTAGAATGTGTTACTTTCCCCTATCTCAATAACACATTCTATTGATGAATGGCCTACAATATGACTCATCATCAGCAAATTTAGAACTGCATTACTATTTTTTATGGCTACATAATTATAGTACTGCATTTATAGTACTATAATTTTCTATATGGTACATTTTTCCTGTTTTTGTTTATTTGTTGCTGCCCCTATTGGAAAAGCAGTATGGTATCATGGTTTGGATAAGAAGCTCTAAATTTAGACTGCTAGAGGGAAAATCTTGGTCCTGCTACTTAATAGTTAAGAAACCTTGGATAAATTACTTAGGTTAGTCGTGGTGAACAGAGATTGCTGTTATACACCATAATGAAAAATCATGTTACTCATGGATCTCAGTCAATTCTCACTTCTAGAGGCCATAACTTAAATGACAGGTCAGGTCTCCAAGGGGAAGAGCTCTGTAATACCACTGCAAATATATACTATACATATATCCTGACCTTTTCATTGGTGTACACTGGGAAAAGAGGAATACACAGCTTTTGACAGAGATTGGATACCAAATCTGAACCAACACAGATATCGGGGGACAAAAAGCCATTATAGTTCCCTGTGAATACAAAGGTGGTTGGAGACCAAATGATTCATTGAACCTTGAACCACTTTTGTATGATAGGTATTATTCTCCCTGTACTGGAGTGTGTATTTGACATGGGTATTCTTGCTGCTGGCAGAATCTTTCTGTTAATCCTTGACCTGAAAAGTAATGAGCCCTCAGTGTAGGAGAGGATAAGCAGAAATGCTGCATCTGGACTCTTCACATGGCCAAGATGGTAGATCAGAATCAGCAATGTATCCCAAATGGCATGCTGGAGATTAGTAACAACCTCAGAGACTTAACAGATACAAGCATGTGGGAAACCAGGTTCCTTTTAAATTTATTATTCTGACTCCTGCAAAGGCTAAGTGAATCATTGTGGATATTGGCAAACAAGTGAATATTCAACGTAAGTTACTAAGGGATGGCTCCAATCCCAGCTATTGTGGAGAAGTTGATGACTTTATTTTGAAATATTACACACCCTTTAGAAGTAATATGTAGCTATTTCTCTGGTAAATGTGTTTCTCTTTTCAATCTCCATCAGAAAAGATTATCAAAAGCAGCTAACATTTGTCTGGGATGGAGACTGGTATACACTTATGTACATACATCTTGCCAAGGGATAAGATACATCTTCTGCTTTCTGCCAAATATAGTTAAAAGGAACTTTGATTGTTGTGACATTTACCAAGAACATTACATTGGTCTAGTATATTGATGACATAGAATGATAAGTACTCTGAATATTCTGTAGTACATGCCAGGAAATTTAGACATTTTACTTTAGATAAAATTTTAGGTGCTGAAAAATCTGGGCATTTCAAGATGAACAAACACTTTTTCTGACATCAGAAAATAAACAAAAATAGCATCTATAGTCCTCTTAGGTTTTTGGAGGTCACTTTATATTTTGCTTAGAAATACATTTCCAACCCATTTCATAGGTATATCAGTTTCCTATTGCTGCTGTAAAAAATGATCACAAGCCTAGTAGTTTAGAACAACACCATTTATTATCTTACAGTTAGCTGCCCAAATAATTTTCACTGGGTTAAAATCAAGGTGTTTGTAGGGCTGGTTCCTACTGGAGCTTCTAAGGGGAGAACCTGTTTCCTTGACTTTTTCAGCTGTTCCAGGCCACTTGCATTCCTTGGCTCCTTCCCATTCCTGGCTTTTCTTGATTCCATCATCACAGCTTCTATTACTGACTTTGATCTGCCTACCTCCTTCTTACAGTTACTCTTATGATTATGTCTGTTCACCTGAATACTACAGAATAATCTCATCTCAAGATCCCTTACAAAAGATTTGTGAAGTTCCTTCGGCTTATAGTATAACACATTACAGGTGCCAGGGATTAGGACATGGCTTTAGGGATACATTACTGAGGCTACCACAATGGGTAACTCAGGAGGTGCCATTTGGGATGGAGCTCAGAGAAAGGAAGAGCTCTGAAAATGTGCAGGCTTCAGTACAAACTGCTCTGTCACTTGTTGTCATGTAATCCAACAGATCCTTGTCAAACTGGTAAAGTGTTAGTAGTCTCAAACTCTGGGGAATACCAGGATATCTCTTATGAAATAAAAGGTAAGTTAATGTACCTAGCACTCGCTGCTAGTAAGAAAGATTCACAGTGATTGTTGGGTCTTTCTGAATTTTGGAAGCAGCATTTACCCGACTGCAGTTCTTCTTAGAAACCTTTACTGGGTAACTCAGAAGCTGACAGATTGAAATAGAGCCCAGAGCAGGAGAGGTTTCTGAACAAATCCTTAGCTTTATAAATCAAGGCCACGTTTTCTTGATCAAGTTGTTTTAAAAAATCACTCCTGATATACTACTGAAACCTAGGCAACACTGAACATCTGATTATGAAACAAATGTTGATGTGATTGGAGTTGCCCATCATTAACTGAGCGTTACCAAGTCTACAAAACATAAGTCTGAGTGGGTAGAGAAGCCATCCACCACAAGTTAAAAATGGTACACTTCTGATAGAGGCCCGGATGGTGTGAATAATTTACTTGTACAAATGGCACAGATGACTACATCACCTAGGTCTGTTGCACTGATGCTTCTTTTTCATTTCTGTTTTTTCCCAATTTCCTCTCAGTACTCTATGGCTAACTGACAAAAGAGAAAAACATAAGGATTTGGTTCGAAGACAAGCTTAAACAATCTATGATTTCTTGTCTGAAAGTGGAATGGCTTCCTCATTGTAAACCCATTTCAGAGTGGTCCTAAAATATAACAGTTAAAGGAAATTCTCTCAGTAGAGAAATCTGTAAGAATATACTAGGGTATTTGCTTTGTATGGAGGGGGAAAGACCTGAGTTATAGAAATACATTGCTTCCTGGACAGTAATGGATGGCCTGAACAGTTGTACACAAACAGGGAGAGGGAAAACAGTATTAGATGATTACAGAAAATGAATTGGGAAGAGTCCTAAAGGAGAGGGCACTAAGTATGTGGATTCGTGGAGGAAGCAGCTGTCATTCTCGTAGGAAAACTGCCCAAGATTTATCTAACTACTGGTGATAAATATAAACCACACACCCCCCTTCCCTGCCACCACCACCACCACACTATTAAAAAAAAAAAAGGTACAGTAGTTTCATTTTAAGTCATCTGCCTGGGCCAATTTTTTGATCTGAATAAATAGCTCCAGAAGTTGGCTAATAGAACATGTATTTTAAAATTTCTACATTAAGAATGGTCAGGCAGTGCATGGTCCAGTGTTGGAGAAACTGCCTTATATTTACTGCAGCTTATTGATTAGTTCCCATCCTAACTGCCCTCTTCAGGGTAGACTCCAATTGTAGGTATTTGTAGGGCTCTAGTTTCTTAACTATAATGATGAGAACTGTTAGCAGTATACTATATGATATTTGAATATTAGTAGGTTGGGACTATTATCACTTAACTTGGGAAATGTACTTCTGTTAATATAGCTGGGAATGAATGTACTGAAAGTAAGTAAAGTCATATCAATAGAAGTAGATTTCCCAAGTTAAGTGATAATAGATACTGTATTAGATATAATTCACATAACAAAATTCATTCATTTAATGTGTGCAATTCAATGATTTTTTTACTATATTCACAAAGTTCTGCAACCATCATCACTACATAATTTTAGAATATTTTGATTAATTTTGACACACCTTAGCCAAGTGATAAAGGCTAACATTACCAGTGACAAATCATATTTTTATTACATAGCTTCCTGAGATGGTCATATTATCTCTGTAGTTTCCTTCTCAATAGTGCATAACTCAATCTAGCCATGAGAACACTTCAGAAAAACACAAATTGGGATATTCCATAAAATAACTGACAAATTACTCTTCAAAATTTTCAAAGTAAAATGAAAGAACTGGAGAACTGCCACTGAGTGGAAGACAGCTAAATACAGTGAGGGATGCTAGATTAGAACCTGGAACAGAGAAAAAAGACATTAGTGAAAAAAATGCATAAAATCTGAATTGGTTCTGTGCTTTAGTTAACAATATTGTACTAAGGTTAATTTCTTAGCTTTGGTATATGGTCTGTACTTAGGTAAGACATCTATTTGTTGTTGGTGATGATGATGCCATGAAATGAAGTTGAGGGAAGGTTATATTGGAACTCTCTGTTCTAGTTTTTAATAGTTTTATTGTGATAAGATTCACATACTTTATAATTAAGCTGTTTAAAGTGTGCAAAGCATGAGAGTTACACTTTTGCTACCTCCTTGTCAACACTTGTTATTGCCATTTTTATTTTAGCCATCACAGTTAGTGTGGCATTTTATTGTGGTTTTGATTTACATTTCTCTAATGACTAATTATTTTGAGTATCTCCTCATATATTTACTGGTCAGTCATATATCTTCTTTGGAGAAATGTCTACTCAAATTTCTCTCTCATATTGAAATTTGGAGTTATTTAATGTACTTTGGATATTAATTCCTCATCTAATGTATGACTTGCAAATATTTTCCTCCATTCCATAGTTTATCTTTTCATTTTCTTAGTTATGTCCTTTCAATTATAAATGTTTTAATTTTAGTAAAATCCAATTTATATACTTATTATTTGTTGCTTGTGCTTTGAGTGTTGAATCTAAGAAACCATATTCTAACCCAAGTACAGGAAGGTTTACTCCTAAGTTTTCTTTTAAGAGTTATATAGTTTTAGCTCTTACATTTAGATCTATGACTTATTATTTTTGTTTAATGATGGGAGGTAGGAGTTAAATTTATTTTTTTTACATATGGAGGTTCAGTTTTCCTAGCACCATTTTTTGATATGAATATTCTTTATCCATTGAATTGCCTTGGTGTCCAAAACTGAAAATAAACTGATTGTAAATGTAAGGGTTTATTTCTGGACTCTCCATTGTATTCCACTTATTGATATTTCTATCATTCTAGTACCACATTGTCTTGATTACTATAGCTTTATGGTAATTTTTAAAATTGAAAAGTGTGTTTTATTCAACTTTGTTCTTCTTTTTCAAGATTATTTGAACTATGCTGAATCCCTTGCATTTCATTATAAATTTTAGAATCATGCCATTAATTTCTTCAAAAAACAGAAAACCCCCAAAAACAAACAAACAAAAAAACCAGCAGGGCATTTGTTTGTTAATGCATTGACTCTGTAGATTAGTTTGAGAAGTAATGATACTTAGTGTAGTATTCATAAACATGGGGTATCTTTCCACTAGATAGTCTTTTGAACAGTATTTTGTGGTTTTTAGTGTATAACCTATGTCTTTTAGTGTATAACAAATTTATGAGTATTTTATTATTTTTTTATACTACTGTGAGTTTTTTCTTAATTTTATTTTTAAATTTTTCATTGCTAGTGTATCAAAATATATATTATTTGTTATTTATCTTGTATTCTGTTATCTTATTAAACTTGTTTATCTGTTTGAATCATTTTAATATATATCTTGTAATTTTCTATATACAAAATCAGGTCCTGTGAAATTAAATTAGTTTTACTTCTTCCTTTGCAGTATCGATGCTTTAAATTTATTATTCTTAATTACTTAATTAATTAAGATACCTGGCTAGTATCTTTGGTTCAATGTTGAACAGAGGTGGTGAAAGTTTATATCCTTGTTTTGTTCCTCATCTTAGGAGGTAGGCATCAAATCTTTCACTATTAAGCATTATGTTACCTGTGGATTTTTTGTAAATTCCCTTTACCAGGTGGAGAAAATTTCTTTCTATTGCTAGTCCAATAGTTTTGTCTAATGCCTTTTCTGTATCTATTAAGATGACCCTGTGGTTTTGTCCTTTATTCTATTAATATGTTATATTACATTAATTGATTTTTGGAAGTCAAAACAATTTTGCATTTCTGGGATGAGTTCCATTTGGTAAGTGTGTATAATTTTTTTGTATGATACTGGATTAAGTTTGTTAGTATTTTGTTGAGGATTTTTAAAATCCATATTCATAATGATTTTTGTTCTATATATTTATTTATTTATTGTGCTCTCTTTTTCTGGTTTTGGTATCAGAGTAATACTGACCTCATCAAATTTCTTGGGAAATATCTCCTGTTCTCCTAATTTTGAAAGAGCTTGTGAAGAATTAGTCCTAATTCTTTTTTAAATGCTTGGTATTATTTACCAATAATTTACCAAGCATTTATAAAAACGTTTGAGTATGGGTTTCTTTTAAGAGCAATGTATTACTAATTTGATCTCTTTATATTCAAATTTTCAATATTTGCTTTTAAGAGCAATGTATTACTAATTTGATCTCTTTATATTCAAATTTTCTATTTTTTTTTTTAAAATTACTTTTAGTGATTTTGGTAGACAGAATAATGGCCTCCCCCAAAATGTCCAAGTCCTCAAACTTGGGACCTGGCAGAAGAGAATGCAGATGTGATGAAGTTAAGACTTTTGAGATGGGGAGATTTTCCTGGATTACTCAGGTGAGTCCAGGGTTATTACAAGGGTCTTTATGAGGGGAAGGAGACAGGAGAGTCAGAGGTGATGTGATGATGAAACCAGGAGTCATAGTCAGAGAAAGATTAGAAGATAGACCATGCTGCTTGCTTTAAAGATGGACAGGAAACTGAGACAAAGAATGCAGGAAGATTTCAGAAGCTGGGGAAGGCTAGGAAATGGATTTTCCTCTAGAGCCTCCAGAAGGAAGCCAGCCCTCTGAACACCGTGATGTTAGCCACATGAAAGCTATTTTATTCTTCTGATCTCCAGAATTGTAAAATAATAAATTTGTGTGGCTTTGAGCCCCTGTGTTGTGGTAATTTGTTGCAGTAGCAACACAAAACTAATGCAGTACTTTTTGTCTAAGAATTTTTCCATTATATCTGTTTAAATTAAATTTATTACCATATAGTTGTTCATAGTATCCTCTTATAATCGTTTTTATTGAAGTAAAATTGATAATGGTGTCCCTTCTTTCTTTCTTTATTTATTTTTTGTTTCTTTGCAATTCAGGTATTAGCTCTTTTTTCCTGGTTAGTCAATTTTATTCATTCAGAATCAACTTTCATTTTGTTGATTTTTTTCTATTCTCTTTTTAATTTATTTCTACTTTATTCCATTCCATCTACTTATTTTGGGTTTACCTTGCTCTTCTTGCTTTCATTTCTTAAGGTGGAATGCTGTTGAGGTATCTTCTTTTTTAGTAAAGGCTTTTGCAGCTATAAATTTCTCTCAAAGCATTGCTTGAGCAGCATCCCATAAATTTGGCATGCTGCATTCTTATTTTATTCATTTCATATCATATTCAATTACCGATGTCATTGCTTCTTTATTCTAGTAGTTGTTTAGGAATGTGTTTAATTTCCACATATTAGTGAATTTCCAAGATTGCATTGTTTTGATTTATAATTAAATTCTATTGTAGTAAGGTAACAAACTTTGTATGATTTTAATGTTTTAAATTTTACTGAGAATTTTTTATGGACTAGAATGTTGTTTAGCCTGAAGAAAGTTTCACATGTGCTTGAGAAGAATGTGAATTCTCTTTTGTTTGTTTTTGTTTTTGAAGGGGAGAGGAGTGTTCAATAAATGTCTAGTTGGTTTATAATATTGTTTAAGTTTTCTCTATTCTTCTTGATATTCTACTTAGTTGTTTTTTTAACAATTATTGAAAATAAAATATTAAAATAATTATGAATTTTGAATTGTCATTTTTTTTCTTCTAATTTGTCATTTTTTTCCATGTATTTTTTTCTCTGCTGTTGGGTGCATATGTTAAAATTGTTATACATTTCTGGTTGGTTGACCCTTTTATCATTAGGTTTGTATTTTTCAGCAATTATTTAGTTAAGCTCTTTTTTGATGATTTGTCTCTTTTCTCCCCTACTGAAACACCCATTAAATGTCTGTTTGCACTCATTATGGCATGCCATATTTCTTTGAAGCTTTCCATATTTGTCTTCATTTTTTGCCTTTCTGTCCTTTAAACTGAATAATTTCTATTGATGTATATGAAGGTTTGCTGATTCTTTGTTAGCTGAAATTACTGTTGAACCCCTTTAGTGAATATTTTACTTTGGTTATTGTACTGTTCAACTCCAGAATTTCCATTTGGTTCTTTTTTTTATTATTTCTATCTTTTTTTTAAATACTCTCTATTTCACAACATATGGGCATTATACCTTCCTTAAAATTCTAAGCATTTAGTTTTATAATAGTTAAAGTCTTTGTTAAACCTAACTTCTGAACTCTCTGAAAGAAAATTTCTATTGTCTGGTTTTTTTGCTGTGTAGGGGTCACAGTTTTCTGTCCTTTGCATGTCTCAATTTTTTTAAAAAGCTGAACATTTTAGATAATATATTGTAGCAATACTGGGTAAAGAATTTTACTTTAGCTGCCAAGATTTTTTGTTGCTGTTTGCTTCCTTGTTTTTATAAACATAAGACATACTGTAATAATTTAAGAAAGCTTATAGTAATCCTTACTATAACCACTAAAAGGACAATACAAGATATATAATAAAAAAATAATTGTGATGATTATTGAATAATGAAAAGAAGGCATAGAGTATGAAGACATAAAATAAGGAAAGATGGGCAAATAGAAAACACATAGTAACATATGGTTACATTAAATGTAAATACTTGCATACTTAAATTCCAAATGAATTGAGGAGCCATTGAAAAGATTGCAACAGAAAAGTGTTAACTGGTAATCAGACTTGAAAGTAGGGACAGAATCTTCAGGAATTAGAACATACAAACCTAAAAAAATATTGGAAATAATTACACGAATTGATTCATACTTCTGTAAAAGTTATATTTTTGTGTTTTATGTAATATATGATAATACTTGTGTACTATGTATAAATGAGAATATAATATACAAAATCTAAAAATGTTTGGTAAACTTATGACATTGGCAACTCATTTGAGATTCATTGACCTAACAGACTTCGTTAAATTGCTTAAAGGCCAGAAGTTGACTAACTTATCTTTTCTCTAATCAGTATTCCAAACCCTTTTTCACTGTTTCCTTTGTAGCTGACTTGTTTAGAATTTGTCCTTTCTTGTTCCAACAGTAAGGTTTATCAAAACCTTTTGACTTACTTGAAGACTTTGTCTTAGTTTATTTTAGCTGCTCCTGATGGGCTTTGCACTATATTACTTAAAGACTATGGTAATATATTGAGTGGGTGGAACCTCTTGCCATAATGACAATGGTTGGTAAAGAATCATCTCTAAGTCATTTGAATGCTTTGATATCAGAATTATATCTACACGTTGGCACTGTTCCTTTATTTTACTTTCACTCAAGAAACAATTATTGCTTAAAATGTGTTCTGGCAGTTATTCATTCATTCATTCATTCGTTACTCAGCTTATTTAAAAAAAAAGGAAAAAGAAATCCTATTATTTGCAGCAATGTGGATGGAACTAGAAAGCATCATGTTAAATGAAATGTCAGGTGCAAAAAGATAATGATCTCACTCATATGAGGAATCTAAAAAAAAGCAGAAAAGAAGTGTTCTCATTAGAACTAAAGAGTAGAATAATGGTTACCAGAGGCCAGGGAGGTAGAGAGTGGGGGTCAGGGAAGGAATGGTGGATTAATGGGTACAAGACTATGCTCTCTACTTTAAGTGAATCATTGTGTAGTGTATACATGTATTGAAACAATACATTGTACCCCACAGATATGCACAAGTAACCATTAAAATATTTTGAATAAAAATGAATAAAAAATAAAGAAAGAAAGAATCACCATGTGCAGGCCACATTTTGGAATAAACATGAGTAACATCAAATCCTTGTTCATAGGGTGATCATTCAAGTTTCTTTCTGATTGCTGTACTATGCCTAGAGACTTGATGTCAGCAGAGATGTGATCATCATTGCAGTGTATGTGTATATGCATATTTAACTGTTGTTTGTTCCCATAGAGATTCATATTATCTCTGGGAATGGATAACAACATAATTTTGGATCAAAATTAAGGTTCCTCTTGTTGAATTTTGGAGTAATAAAAGTGGAAATTATTTGCCTACTTCTAATTCAGTACATTAGAAGTTATTTCTTCTCAGAAACTTACCAGCAAATAGGGTGCAGCACTATCAGGTAATGACTTTTTAGTAACTTTGTGGTGTGAGTGTATATTTACAGTATAACATGATATTTATAAGCTAATTGGATGATTTTTCAGCTTTTCCTTACAAAACATGTTAGCATAAGCACAAAAGAAACAAGTCATAAAAAAATTGTATTGAAAGTAACCAAAATTGTAAATTACAGCTGTACGTTATCCTTCACTTATCTAAGAAATTTATCAAAAACCTACTATTTATGAACCTTTCTTTTGTGTCAGTGAAAAATAGAGAAAGCAAGAATGGAGGCTATGTCTCAGCTATTTGAAATTACAATGCACTGGAATTGATAAAAGAGGTACACAAAAAATGCAAAGGAACACAGTTGAAAATAAATGTCATAAATATGGTTCAGACAGTAATTGTTAAAAGAATTTAAGTGAGATAAGGTCCTTAACTGTCATCAAAAATTTATCCATTTTTTTTTTTCCTTTTTTGTCTTTTTTTACTGACCGGTAACGGGATCGCAACCTTCGGTGTTGCACCCGCACCGCGCTCAGCCAGTGAGCGGGAACCAGTCTCCACATGGGATCCAGACCCTCAGCGGGAGCGCCGCCGCACTCCCAAGCGGCGCACTCTCCAGTGCGCCACCGGGCCGGCCCTAAAAATTTATCCATTTTTTTAAAATTCCCAGTCTTTAATTAGAATGTTCTTTTGTAATTCACCCTGTTTTTCTCAACAAAGTAAAAAATAATAATAATAACTCTTTCCAGGACTTCGTCAGTGAAGCTGGTGTCAAAAATTTATGAAAGTAAATTTTCTCATCTGTAAAGGGCTTCCTTTTTTTGGGAAATTTTTTTTAATTTATTTTTTTCTTCTGAATGTTTCCAATTTAATCAAAGGAAAGCTTTTAAATTTCCATCTACAGTTAAGTTTCTCCTCTAGTTATTTTTCTCCACTCATGGAAACAACTCAGATTTTAATCATACAGTTCATTATTTACAAACTGAATTGGCCCCTAGAGTATATATTCTAGATAAGAAATGAAGATAGATGCATTCTTTTCCTCATTGGCTTTTACATATATGTATATAGTAAGAGTGAAATATGCATTTTTATAATCCTTAAGTAAACTAGATTTTATTTTACACGTTCTATTGACTTTAATAGAGTAATAAAATGCTTATTTTTTAGTTTGAACTAATGCCAAATATTAAAAATATTTTTTCAAGATATCTAAACAGAAAATATAAAAGAGTTAAATTTTAAGGGGCAAGATAAAGTGTTTTCTCATTTTACTTCTACATTCTGAGATATCTAGCCAAGTTATGCTAATTTTATTTTTAAATGAAGATAAAATTGGCACATAATTAGCACTGGTTGTAAATTTCTCCTACAGATTCAACAGGTTAAGCATTTGATTAAACCAGTTGTTTTTTCTATGCAGCATTTAGATTAGAATCAAGCAGAATAATTTAAAATATGATTTGTTTAATACTTCTAGGGATAAGAGGGGTAGAATAAGGAAAAGAACATCTACTGAACATGTAGTATCGCTTATATAAGATGGTTGTGATTGTACTGATTACAATGGTTTTGTTTGTAAATAATAGTAAATCTTTATTCTATTTAAACTGAAAGAAAATGTATTATTCCCATAACAAAAACTCTAAATATTGTGGTCCCAGCAATGGTTAATCAGATATTCAATGATGACAGGACGGATTCTGGCATCTTTCTGTCATTTTCAGTTTGATTTTATCTGTAGGCTTGTAGCAAGATGGCTACAGTAGCTCCAGGCATTATATCCAGACATTAAAACATCTCTGGAAAAAGGATGTGATTTCTAGAGTTTCACTTCTAGAGGGGAAGATACTTTTCCAGTAAATCCTCTGTAGATCACTCCTCATGTTCACTGCCTAGGATTGGGTTATATGGCTAGACCTATGCCAGTCACTGGCAAGATAAATGGGACTGCTATGATTGGATTAGATCAATTAGGAACTACCCTTAAAGCTGGAATGTGGAGACATTCCCCAAAAGCACATGGCTTTGTGGAGGAGAGTGGGTATCTGTGTAGTATTGGGCTTCCATGAAATGAAGAAAGGTGTATAAATACAGCAGGTGCTGTTGTAAAACTGTTACAGTAATTTATAGTACCATAAATTACTTCATCCAACTTCCTAAGAGTTCTAAAATGTAGGTTGTTTACAAATTAGAAACTGAGACCTGAAGAGGCTTCATTTTTCCCAGATAAGAAAACTAGAAATTTGCTGGACCAGGATCAGAAACTCCCTCCAATTCCAAACCTGTGTTCTTTCCACCAAACCATGTGGTGTTAAGGTAGAATCCCTGAATGACCTAAAAGCCTGTTAAAATAGTTTTAATTTTCCCAAACTTAATGCTGATAAAATAATATTTATGAGCTAATTTAAGGTAAAACTTGAAAATTTGTGAACTTTTTCTTCTGCTTTGCCAGCTCTTCTCTTCCCAAATCATTTACCAATTAAATCCCATTCGATGGAAAAAATATATGTGTGTGTGTGTGTGTGTGTGTGTGTGTGTGTGTGCCAAAAACAAAGCAACCAAATAAACGACTCTACATATTTCGGTTCAAGTTGTGTTAGAATGTTTATAGAAGAAACAGAAGATCTAACACCTTGTAAGTTGTGTTAGCAAAAGAATCAAAGGCTGATGAAAATAAAATTTTGTATCTACTCACTGTTAATTTGAGAGTGCTTCAAGGAGGAGAGGATTAATAGCATGCCTTAGTCCAAGTAATTAAAGCTAGAGAGAATAATCAAGGATCAGGCTTGCTGAGTCTTTCAAACTGAAAAAAAAAAATCTGCTAAGACTGATTTTTTTTTTTCTATTTGGGAATTTTAAATGTTGTATCTAATTACAAGCAAAGGCAGGATTCAAAGACTGAGGATGAAAGCAGTTTAGAAAAGGGTTCGGATCCAACATACAGACCAGCCGCTCACTGGCTGAGCGAGGTGCGGGCGCAACACCGAGGGGTGCGATCCCATTGCTGGTCCTGGTCCGGTACGGGCGCGACACTGAGGGTTGCGATCCGTTGCTGGTCACGAAAAAAGACAAAAAAAAAGAAAAGGTATTTTTCATGTTAACTTCAAACCCCAGAAATGTGTAAGAAACATAATGTGACGTGAGGTCTTGGCTAAGGCCTTAAACCAAACACATAACCAAGAATTGCATACCAGATGGAGCAAACTTAGGTGGTAAACTTTCATGCTTCTTTTAAAAAATAAGCATGAGACTGGGGGGGGTGTGTGTGTGTGTAAGGGGGGTGATTTTAGGGTCTTCCAAAACCTTACCATCCAGACTACAACTTCAGACTTCAGAGTTTTTACTTCCCTCACTCCTTGCCCTGCAGGCAAAGAGCAAGTAGGAGAAAAAAGAGAAAGAGAAGAGAAAAAGCAGACCATGTCTATCATGGCTATCTTTTTCAATCCATGCTTCTCAACCTAGTTAAGGTAGAGGAGAGAATATATTAACTTAATGAGGGATTATAACTTGTTTAATGTTATCCTGGGTTCCTTATTACCTTAAAAAAATATTAATGATATTTTGTTTAATAGAGATGGCATTAAGGAACAGAAAAATGAAAAAATAAAAATCACTGGAAAAATAAAGGTATGTCATGATTTCACCTCATTATATTCAGATTGCTCAATGAAATGTTTACAAGTATGTTTGATGTTAATCAAATAATCTGGTTAAGTAATGGAAAGGGATTCTTAAAGCCAAAGCAGGACTTTGGTTTTCATAGGCCTGATCCAAGGTTATTTGTTATATCCATAGGACAACTTGTTAAACATTATCACCTAATGAAATCTGATGCTAGAGACAGTTTAGAATAAATGATAAACCAAACTTTAAATGTTGGCACAATTATTTACATGAATTTAACCAATATATGTTTACCAATTTTTCCTCTTCTTCTTTTTGCTCCTACTTATTCTTTGTGTTTCTGGACAGAAAGACATGTTCTGAATCCATAGTTTGAAGGTATCTTAGTTACTAGAGACTTGCTTATTTAAAGAGACGGTCACCAATTCCACTTATAAGTCATAGCTTACATGGCAAGACTCAAAGATTTAATTGCCTCCTAAGAAGACAAATTCAGAAACTTTATCCATGTCACAGTTTTACAGCATCAAATTTCATATCATGTTCGGGGGGAAACTTTGTGCAGTGAGATTTCCTTACCAAAATTTATTGCACCTGTTAGAGTCTCTGGCCTTTTCAATTGTCTCCCTCAAATGTGTAACAGAAAGAGCAATCAGGAATATCTTGTAGGCAAATAAATCTGAAAATGTCACTGATTTAAAAAACAAAGCAAAACTGTTTACCAATACTTTTTTGTATTTAACAACAAATTCAAACACATTACCCCAAGACTGTGTGATCTGTCCTCTTGCTGGCTTGCCAGCCCCATCAGCCTTCTTGTACCACTCCTGTTCACTGTGTTTCAGCTGCACCAGCTGCCTCTTCGTTCCATCACATGCAAAGCTTATTTCTCCTCAGAGCTTTTACACATGTTGTTCCATCTGCCTGTAACACTTTTCCACACTCTTCACACTTGTTCCAGAAGCACTCTGTTCTTTGCATTCATAGAACATATCACAATTTGTGACTATGTGCTTATTTTGAGGTTTATCTCATTACCTAAGACTAAACTTGTTTGATTATATGGAGAAAAAATATATAAATTCCTCATATATGAATATGTATATGTTTACATATATTTATACATGCACCAGTGTTCTAATACATACACACACACACACACACACAAAAGAGTACTTCAAAAAATTGATGGAAAAAATGGAATTAAAAGATAACACTAATCTTTCTGTGAACGTTTTGAAGATGCTTTGCATAAACACACACTGTGTAGTGTATGTATTTTTACCATATGAAGCATAAAAAAGACTTTAGAAAGAATAACCAAAAACATATGCAAATAGAAGTTCTAGTATTTACATCTCACATCCCGATAAATTGTGTTATTCTGGGTAAACACGTTCCATTCATGTGGGCGGTGCACTCAGTTATAAGCAGACTCATTTCAGCTTATTCACTATTATATTCTTAGTGCCTCTATATCTCTCATAAAATAGAAGCTCATTAAGGATTGTTGAATGCTTGCATGAATAAACAAATTATAACTTTTTATGACAAGGCATAATAATCAAAAGGAAGAAAAAAAGAAATAAAGTGCAAACTTTTAAAATAAGATGTTTGTGTTTATTGGTTGTAATACTTTTTTCCATCAACTAATTTTGTGGGTTTTTTGGGTGGGTCCACATTTTTGGTCCATAAACAGCAGATGTCAGTGATAGAATTCTATTCATCTGAGGAAGCAAGGACACTTAAATATCTCTTTGACAGCACAGATTTCCTTGTAATCAATAAAGAAGTATTCGTCTTCTGTTATATGTTAGTTTTCTTATCAAACAAATCACTGCAAGACAATAGCAAAGAAACAAAACCTAGCTTAATCCATCCTGCGTCCCTTATTTTTAAAAATTAATAAATTTTATTTTTGAGCAGTTCTACATTCACAGCAAAATTAAGCAAAAAGTATTCAGAGTTACTATGTACTTCAATCCCCATACTCCCACAACTTCTACTTCTACAATATCCCTCACCACAAGGTAATACATTTGTTAAAATTGTTTAACCTGAATTGACACAATATAATCACACAAAGTCCATAGTTTTACATTAGAGCTCACGCTTCTTGTTGTATATTTTACAGGCTTTCAAAAATATATGATGACACACACCCACTACTTTGGTATCATACAGAATAGTTGCATTGTCCTAAAAATCCTTTGTGCTCTGCTTATTCATCCCTCCCTTCCCCCAGATTACTGTCTCCATAGTTTGTCTTTTCCAGAATGTCACATAGCTGAAATTCTACAGTACTTAGACTTTCAACACTGGCTTCTTTCATATAGTAACACACATTTAAGTTTCCTTTATGTGTTTTCATGGCTTGATAACTCATTTCTTTTTACAACTGAATAACATTCCTTTGCCTGGATGTACCAGTTACTTAGCCATTCATCTACTAAAGGATATCTTGGTTGCTTTCAAGTTTGGACAGTTATGAATAATGCTGCTATAAACACCCATGTGTAGGTTTTCGTGTGTATGTAAACTTTCAGTTCATTTGGGTAAGTATTCCAGAGCATGAATGCTGGATCTTATGGTAAAAGTGTATTTAGTTTTGTGAGTAACTGTCTGTCTTCCAAAGTGACACCACCATTTTGCATTCCTACTAGCTATAAAAGTTCCTGTTGCTTGACATTCTTGTCAGCATTTGGTGGTGTCAGTATTTTTGATTTTGGCCATCCTAATAGGTGCGTAGTGATATCTCACTGTTGTTTTAATATGCAATTCCCTAATGACATATAATGTTGAACATCTTTTCATAACTTTAGAATTTGACTTTTGTATATTGTCTTTAATGAGATGTCTGTTTAGATCTTTTGCCCATTTTTAATAGAATTGTTTGTTTTCTTATCCTTAAGTTTTAAGAGTTTTTATTATAATTTATTTTGGAATAACAGTCACTTTACAGATGTGTCTTTTGCAAATATTTCCTTCAAGTCTGTAGTTTGTCTTCTCATTTCTTGACATTGTTCTTTGCACAAAAGAAGTTTTAATTTTAAGAAAGTCCCTCTTATCAGTTGTTTCTTTCATAAATTATGCCTTTGGTGTTGTGTCTAAAAAGTTATTGCTATACCCAAGATCACCAGGATTTTCACCTGTGTTATCTTCCAGGAATTTTACAGTTTTGCATTTAACACTGAAGTTTATGAACCATTCTAAGTCAATCTTTGTGAAGGATGTAAGATCTGTGTCTAGATTCTTTTTTTTTTCTTTTTTTGCATATAGATGTCCAGCACTATTTGCTGAAAAGATTATCTATGCTCCATTTTATTTCCTTTGTTCCATTGTCAAAATCAGTTAACTGTAATTTATATGAGCCTATTTTTGTAAACTCTATTTTGTTAAATTGATTTGTCTATTCTTTCACCAATACCATACTATCTCAATGACTATATCTTTGTAGTGTGTCTTGAAGTTGGTAGTGTTAATCCTCCAACTTTGTTCCTCTCCTTCAATATTGTGTTTACTATTACAAGTCTTTTTCCTTTCCATATTAACTTTAGAATCAGTTTGTCCATATACACAAAATATCTTACTGCAATTTTGATTGGGATCATGTTGAATCCATTGATCAACTTGCAAAGAACTGACATGACAATATTGAGTCTTTCTATGCGTGAACATGGAATATATCTCTATTTGTTTAGTTCTCTGATATTGTTCATCAGTTTTTCTCATATAGATCTTGTATTTTTTTATTAGTTTTATATCTTAGTATTTCATTTTGGGGGGCTACTAATATAAGTGGTAATTTTTTAATTTAAAATTTTGCTTGTTTATGCTGGTACTTAGCAAAGCAGTTGACTTTTGTATATTAACCTTGTATCCTGCAAATTTGCTATCATAACTTCTTAGTTCCAGGAAATGTTTTGGGTTTTTTTTTCAGGTTTTTGACTATATCATCTGCAAACACGGGTATTTTTGTTTTTCCTTCCCTATTTGTATTGTTTTTCTTTTCTTGTGTTATTGCATTAGTTAGGACTTCCAGCGTGACGTTGAAAAGCAATGATGAGAGACATCCTTTCCTGATCTTAGTGAAAGCTGTGTGTTTCTCACCTAAGTATGAGGTTCATTGTAGTTTTTTTTGTAGATGTTCTTTATCAAGTTGAGGAAGTTCCTCTCTATTCCTAGTTTGTTGAGAGTTTTAAATCATAAATCGGTGTCGAATTGTGTCAAATGCTTTTTCTCCATCTATTAATATAATCACATGATATTTCTTCTTTACTCTGTTGTGATAGATAAATTTATATTTGAAAACTGAAGCAGTCTTGCAAACCTCAGATAAATCCCACTTGGTCATGATGTCTCATGCTTTTTATATATCATTGGGTTTGATTTTTAATATGGTTTCATAGAATGGGTTAGAAAGTATTTCTTCTGCTTTTATCTTCTGGAAGATATACTGATTGTAGAAAATTTGTGTAATTTCTTCTTTAAATGTTTGGTAGCCTTCACCAGTGAGCCCATTTGAGCCTGGTGCTTTCTGTTTGGGTAGGTTATTAATTATTGATTTGATTTCTTTTAATGGATATAGGTCTTTTCAGTTGTCCATTTCTTCTTCTGTAAGCTTTGGCATATTATGTCTTTGAAGGAATTGGTCCATTTCATCTGGATGATCACATTTTGGGGAATAGAGTCATTCATAATCTTCCTTTATTGCCCTTTTAATGTCCATGGGATCTGTAGTTATGTCCTCTCCTTCATTTTCAATATTTTAAATTTGCATCTTCTTTTTCCTTTATCCTGACTAGAATTTTATTAACTTTATTGATCTTTTCAAAAACCACCAGTGGTTTTGTTGATTTTCTCTATTGGATATTATTTTAATTGCTGCTCTAATTTTTTTATTATTTTTTATGCTTAGTTTTCAACTTAATTTGCTCTTTTTCTAATTTCCTAAGATGAAAGCTTACATTATTGATTTTATATTGCATTCTTTATTTATTGAACCACATCATTTCAATTGTGAGTGAAAGAAAATTAAGCCTAAGAAATGTCTTCCCAACAAATTTCTAAAGAAAGTGAAGTTAATTAAATATTTATGTATTTCAGAAAAAATTGCTTACATTTTCATAATATATTATTTCAAGTTACTTAGAAATTTTCAGCTCATTTGCTCAGTTTTAATTATCATAATAATGTAGTTAAGATTGTGCAATGGCTATTATTTTTTCAATTTTTTTTCCTCTTGTTTCAAGATGAGAAAATTGAGGAATTTCAAATAACAGAGCACATAGTTTAACACAAGCCTTCTAACTCCTAGAATAGAAATCTTTTTAAAGATTATGTTACCTTTGTTTTGTACTCAGGAATATATTAATAAAACATTTATTTAAAAATATTTACAAAATATTGAACATTTTATTAGCACTGCTCTAGGCACTGGGGATTCAGTAGTGAGTGAAACTTGCAAGGTTCATCATTTGCACAGAGCCTGCATTTTAGTGGAGAAAGATCCAAAAAAAAAAAAAAAAAGAAGGATGCAAAAGTATAGTATAGGAGATGATGACAAGTGTATCAATAAGAGCAAGAAAGTAGGACAAAAAAATCCAGAGAGAGATGTTGCAAGGCTATATACAGAAAAAGGCTGCACAGATATGTGATATTTAAACAGAAAACTGAATGAAGTTAGGAAGTAAGTAAGCAAATATGTAGAAGATAATCATCCCAGGCTGATAAAAGTGTAAGTACAAGGGCTCTTAGATGAAATTATGCTTTTCCAAGAATTTTAAGGATGACTTTCAGTTCATAGCCAAGTGAGGGGGCAGCAGGAATGTTGGGGGAGTAACTATAGAAGGGTGGCAAGGCCAGGTAGATCTTTATACATCATAATAAGAACTTTTATTTTTGCTGTGTGAAATAAAAAATAAAATTTTGATTTTGATTTGGGACTGGAAGACATCATTCAACTTAAGTTTTAAATAGATTAATCTAGCTTGTGTGTTGAGAATAAACTATAGTAGTGCTATAGACTGAATGTTTATATTCCCCCAAATTCATAGGGTGCAATCTAATCCCCAGTGTGATGGTATTTGGGGGTGGGCCTTCGGGAGGTGATTAGGCTCCACCCTCATGAATGGGATTAGTACCCTTAAAGGGACTCCAGAGAGCTCCCTCACCCTTCCATCCTGTGAAGCTGTCTATGGAAGAGGGCCTTCACCTGACACTGAATCTGCCAGTACCTTTGATTTTGGACTTGCCGGCTTTCCAAACTGTGAGAAATAAATGTCTGTTTTATATAAGACATCCAGTCTATGGTATTTTGTTGCAGCAGCCCAAATGGACTACAACAAGTAGAGAGTGGGAGACATTATTAGTCATATAAAAACTCATGCTGGACATGTGGATAGATAGAACCTAAGTAGTATTTTTTCACTTGATTAAACAAATGAACAAACAAAAAAACTAGTGGAATTCTGAGTATGTTTTAAAGACCATATCAAGAGGAATTGTTGTCAGATTAGAAGCTGTGTGTAAAGGAAAATAAAGTAGTCAAGAATACCTCTGAATGTTTTTGGTCTGAATGTTTTCGAGAAAGTTGCCATTTATGGAGATGAGGAAGACTCTAGGAAAAACCATGAGACAGTGATGGGGTGGGGTGAGGAGATGTTAATCAAGAATTAATTTTTTGAAATGTTAAATTAGAGGTGCCTATAAGGCATTTAAACAGAAAATTAAAGAGTCTAGGAGATACACATTTCTACATTTCTAAAGGTTTATTGGGTCTGGATCACACAATTTTTTGTTTTTTGTTTTTGTGATACAATACTGGGTTTTAGTAATTCTTGGTTTTATTTTCTAGGTTTGTGATTCTTCTTCCATAAGCTTTAATATTTAATTTATTTGGGGCTGGCCCGTGGCTCACTCGGGAGAGTGCAGTGCTAATAGCACCAGGGCCACGGGTTCAGATCCCATATAGGGATGGCCGATTAGCTCACTGGGTGAGTGTGGTGCTGACAACACCAAGTCGAGGGTTAAGATCCCCTTACCAGTCATCTTTTTAAAAAAGATAGAAGATTTAATGTAAAAGTAAACCTCATTTTGGGCCGGCCTGTGGCTCACTCGGTAGAGTGTGGTGCTGATGACACCAAGGCCATA
>NW_007731545.1:124338-154553 GCF_000696425.1 Galeopterus variegatus
TATATATATATATATATATTTAATTTATTTGATTTGGGTCAATGGGAATTCTTTTGGTAATATTCCTATTTAGTAACATGATAGCTCCTTGTTTTATTAGTTTGCCTGTATTCCCTTTTTATAATAAGTCTGAATTACACCAAACATGTAACTAGGTCCCTATGAGTTCTGAACCAAAATTTAAAAGATCACCAAACCCAGCATAGCCTCTGAAATGGATAAAGTTATTACAGAATCGGAATTTAATAGTAAATCTAGCAAAGTAAAGCTAAGCAGTTGCAGCATGACTCTTATCATCAGATTAGTATTATACAATATTCTAAAATTTTGTTCATTTAACTCTATCAATTATTTTAATATTTTCAGAAAATAAGTATAGTAAGTACTTCCTGCTTTTATTTTTTCCATGTTTAGAAATTTCACAGCAGTAGTAGGACTAAATGCTAAGAGATAAATGTTAAAGGGAAGACAAAATTATTTCCACTCGTTTGATACCTACAAAGCAAAGATTTAATAAATGTGAAGGCAGAATTAGTATTCTGATATTGAACTCACAGGGGAGTCATTTACTATAGGTGTATAATATCTGCACATTATATTTTACTCAAATCTTTGAGTCTTATTATCTTGGTTTACTCCAAATATGAAAAAGGTAACATGACCTAATAAAAATTTTCTTTGACTCACAATGAATTTAGAATGGTAGAGTATTTCATCTGAACGTTACCTGACTGCTCTTTTACTAGCTATTAAGAAGATCACAGAGGAAAATATTTTAGATCTCATTGAATACTGCTTAAATTCGATAACGTATTATCTTCTAAATGACCTCTGCTGCCAACTGCAGTCTAGGCTATTAGACCAGTTATGCAGATAAAAAGAGAGCTGAGCTAACATAACACACATTTCTGATTATTTTATCTATTAATGTGTTTGGAGTTTGGGAAAAGGAAGCAGAGATTTTGTGTTTGTCAAATTTGTGTTGAAATGATTGCAAATTATGCATGCATGCACAAAACCACATTTAATTTATGGACTGGTTTGAAATTTTAAATTTCCATTCTGTCGAATTTGCATTTCAACATCTCTAATACCAGCTTGGGGTTTGCTGTAGTTTTTTTAGCAGTACAATCTTTCCTCTAACACTTCATTTCAAGATATAGGTTTCAGGTGAAGTTATGTATGTCTTCAAAGCATAAGTTAAAAATTTAAGCAATATTATTGTGTTTTTTTTAAATGCTTTTTTATCAGTCCGAGTTCAACCACAGTGGCAGAACCAGCAGAAAAAGTATTTCTATATCAATCAATGCATCCATTTATCTATCCATCCAATTATCTATCTATCCATCTATCCATCATCTATTATCTATCTATCGATCTATCAATCAAGGGATGTGTTATTGGGAATTGGTTTATCCAGATTTGGGAGCTAGTTAAGCTATCTCTGGAAGGCTGTAGTCTTCTGTTAGGCTGGGGCTTGACATTTACATGACAAGTAGTCAGGAAGGGAAGATCATGAGCAGAGTGAAATCCACAAACATGAGCTTGAAGCCCACCAGAATGGATTAGACCTCTTGTTTATTCTTGTTGCTCATGACTTAAGAGAGGAAGGTATTCTTCAGAAGCTGGAGCCATGGATCTAGGAATCAGAGCTAGGAATGAGAGATCAACAGACTTTGGAATCACAGAAGCCAAGGGAAAATCCAGGGAAAGACCAAGCAGTTGCAGGCCCAGTTGCTGCTTCACACCAAATACATCAGCTACTACACTGTATGCTAGAAAATGCTGCCTCTCGTCCACTTCCCAAACATCCCTAGAATCTCTCTTGGGATGATCCCTTTCTTGTATGTTTATGGTCCACTCAAACATACAAGAAGGGGAGTTCTGCTATATTTAGTTCAGCCCAGTCAAATTGACACATGATAAAGACATCAAATCTTATTTTATATTTATTAGGAAATAATCAACCATCGGTACTGCTTTCTCTATATATTGTGTATATCCAATAAAAATGGCATAGCATTTTTCTGAATACAGATATCAGTAGAAGCAGAAATATGGAGATTCAGAAGCAGAAATCTTCACATCATTTTTCTTTCCTCCCTTCTTATCTCAGATTTTTTATTTCTAATTTGTTTTACCTTATTATCACGTATTTTCTTTGGGAAAACTTTACCCCAACTTTTTATTTTGAAAATTTTCAAACCTATAAAATAGTACAATGAACACAGATATTCCTTTTATCTAGATTCATGGTATGCTTATTTTATCATGCTCTCTCAGTTGTATACTTATCACTAAACACACACACAAGCACACAAACACACACACACACACACACCCATGCACACTTTTTTTTTCCTGGTGCCTGATTTGAGACATGAGTTCGTAAACATCATCATACTTCACCTTTAAAAACTTCTACATGTATCCTTTAAGAGGAAAGACATTCTCTTACAATAAAATTATCTCTACATATATTATATACATAATAATTTATACTATAAATACATAGTTATAATTATCACATACATGAAATTTAATATCAGCTAATACTAGTCCATATTATACACTCTATATTACATATTTCCCAATTATTCTTAAATGCCTTTTATGACTTTCTTTCTGCTATGTTCTTATCCAATCTAACATTCAGTCAAGGCTCATGCATTGCATTGAATTATTATGTGCCTTTGGTCTTCATTAACATAGAACTTCCCCTCTCTTTTTTTTTAGAAGTCCATCATACAAATGTTTCAAGTGTTAAGGCCAGATTTCTAAGATGCCTCAATTTGAGTTTGTCTGATGTTTGTATAATTTAGGATATTATGTTGTAATGATGCATTTTTACATGCTATCAGAATTTAGACAAACTACCTGGTTTGCTTGTTATTACAATAGAATATTTTCCACTTCTAACTATATTGAAAGGTAATTATAGTTACATTTCTGTGGTTGAGAGGATCTTCACTGGTAATATCATTGTTGGAGGATGACCGTTCTTTAAGTGTACTATTTACATTGTATGTGCAAGTAAATGCCTAAGAACAGAACATCTATGCTTAGATTTATATTTATTGTCCATTATAGGTAAAAAGTGAGTGACTAAACCCATCAATTCTACTTTAGAGATAAGGTAACTAAATTGTGAGATCAAATAATGTGTCAAAAAATGTGTTATTGGGCCGGCCCAGTGGCGCACTTGGTAGAGTGCAGTGCTTGGGAGCACGGCGGTGTTCCTGCCAAGGGTTCGGATCCCATATAGAGACTGGTCCACTCACTGGTTGAGTGCAGTGCGGGCGTGACACCAAGGGTTGCGATCCTGTTGCCGGTCGCGGTACGGGCGTGACACCGAGGGTTGCGATCCGGTTACTGGTCACAAAAAAAGACAAAAAGGAAAAAAAATGTGTTATTAAAAAAATTTGGTGTATACTTTCATAAGGGTTTTTACTGTATATTTTATGTTTTTTAAATATTTGTCTCAAAGTGAAATGTGCATGTTAATGTTTATAAAATAAAAATTAGTGTGAGATTGCATAAGGTGAGAGCACATCAAAGTTAAGCAGCAATATCTGCTACAGAATCAATCCTGAGGTTCTAGGCATGGTATGGAAGGAATGAGGCTTTTAAAGGACCAAACTAATAACACATTATATAATAATGTACATTAAATATATCTTGATTTTTGATGCATTATAAAATATTCTAAATTCATAATGCCTTTTGGTATCAATGAACACAGAATAAAGCTACTATCAATTTGGGGAGACGGTAAATATTTTGACTTTAAGAGGCTATCTCCTCACAGATTCTGGGACAACTTGTTCTACATTAATTTGTGAAAGTTAAGGCATTTTGCTTCATTTTATATTAAAGTTTTTTTAAAAATTTCTTTATTTCCAATGTTTATAACTTTGGTTTTAGTTTTTGTTACCTACTACAGTAGCAAGACAGTCAGCCAAATATTAAATGGAAAAAGTGAAATCAACATCCATGCTCCCTTCTATATATATTAGAGAGAAAAAATTTAATATTATTCAGTATAAATTACATTAGCAATACATTTCTCACAAATACCTTCTATCATATTGTAGATACCCTGTTCTTTTTCATATTTGAAATCAATGCCAAATGTTTTTATAAATTAATTTTTATATTGACAATTAAAGCTGTTTATTTTTGAATAGTTACTATATGAACACTCATAAAATTTCTCAAAGTACAAAAGTGACATTCTTTTCAAATCCTGTTTTGTAGTCTCCTTCTTGTCTCCAGAAACAACCATTTGTGTTTCTTACATATACTTGCAGAGATAGTTAAGCTTTTGTAATCACGTATGTTTAGCTGGTAAACACTGGAGAGACTATCTGATCTATTAAACTATTGAAAGACTTCTCACCACACATGTTTGCAAATAGTGGATGCCCTGAGCTTCTGTAGTAGTTAGCCCATGTTAGCTACCCTGACCTTCAAGTTCTGCCACAAAAAAATAATGAAATTTCCCTTTTGTAACAACATGGATGAGTCTGGAGAAACTTTTGTTGAGTGAAATAAGCAAAGCACAGAGGGATAGATACTGCATGTGCTCACTCATATGTTGGAGCTAAGAGGGAAAGAAGGAAGGAAAGAAAGACCACAGTGGTGCATTCGACTTGCAGAGGGATAGAACATTCTTTAGGCTACAAAGTGGAGTGGGTGGGAAAGGAGGAAGGGAAGGGACGTTGGGGCTAATTGGGGGGGGGGGACATGAGGTACAAATACTATTTGTGGTAATGGGTATACTGCCAGCATGAATCTCGCCTTCACATCTTGGGCCCGAAGGGTGATAATCAGCTTTGTATCTCATGAATATTCATGACCAATAAAAAACAAACAAACAAACAAAATACTTGTCCATTTCACATGCAGTTTCACGTATTTTTATAAAATACCATAATTCAATTTTAACTTGACAGGGGCCTAATGTAGAATATGTATACAACCTTTCTAGGTCAGAAAAAAATAAAGATGCTATCCTGAGGCATGTCGATCACAGGCATAATGGAAGTGACTACAGGATTTGAATGTACGCTAGCTGTGTGGTCAGGACACACCCTGGGAATTAAATTAAGAATTACAGGGTCTTAGATTGATAGCTAAAGGAAAAGCAAATCTACTGAGGAAAGATATAGCTTCAAACAAGACCTGTCAGGATTCCTAAAATTAAAGTCTAGTTAATATGAGTTGGTAATCCAAAATTACAAGATGCACAAGGAAAAAAATCCCTTTGAAAGAGGGCAGTGTCAATAACTATAGCTGCATATAAATTTGTTTTATTCCACAGTGTTTATTTAGGTCATTGAATTTAGTTTAGAGTATTGAATTACATTTTTCTTTTGCTTCATGAGTGTGTTGTGAAGGGCTGGATAGAATATTCCTCAGCTATTACATTTTGATTTGCATTTTCTCTGGCAGCTATGTATGGAGGTTGTTTTCTATTTCAAGGCCTTTTGTGGGCTGGGGGGCTAGCTCCAGAGTGCCCTCTTTGAACAGAATAGTAAACCTCAGATTCTGTAAGTTCTGATGTTGGTGTTACTGATGACAAAGGAAAGAGTTTGTATGTCTTTTTACCCCCATTTTTATTTCTTCGTGGTTCTTAATTTTCCCCTTTATTCAGTTTTGCTCTCTGCAATCACATCTCAAGGAACATCTCTCTTTATGTATTTATCTGATTCTTTCCAGAAGCAATTTTACTTGAAGACTGTCCTATCCAGTCTTGACCATTTTCAATTCCCCTCTTACAGCTGGTGCTATGATCTACCAAGTTGTAAATCTACTTTTAGTATTTTGGCATTTAATGTTGGATTTTCTCTCCCTTGGCCTACTTTATTTTTCTTTTCCTATCTCTTATCTGTGTCTTCCAGGCCTCTCTCCTCTTTTCCTCTGTAGCTCTTAAGTCTCTTCTTCTCTACTTTCTACTCTCACTGGTTTGCAACAGCAGCGGCAAGCTCCAGAAAAATTTGATTTGTTTTTCTACTTACAGTTAATTTGAAATTTGTGATTTTCTCTATCTCTGAAAAATGCTAATGGCAAGTTTCATGTACAGTTATATTTAAGCTTCTTTTTGGTATTAAGCTTTTATTTTAGTGTGAGATTGCATAAGGTGAGAGCAAATCACAGTTGAGCACTAATATCTGCTACAGAATCAATTTTGAGGTTCTAGGCATGGTATGGAAGGAATGAGGCTTTTAAAGGACCAAACTAACAATACATTATATAATAATGTACACTAAATATATTTTGATTTTTAATTGCAAAATGAAATTCATTCATTAAATACTTTTATTTCAAAATAAATTCTAGTATATTTTGGAAAATTTGAGACCAGCTTACATACAAACTCTTTAGTTCATTTTTCTGGTTTTAACTATTAGAACCTTTTACCATCAGGCTTTTCTATAAAAGGGTGAAAGGAATGCTCATTTACTCTGGTAATGTTGATTTAAAAAAGATACAATCAAAACCAACTAAATATCTACTTAATATTTGTCTTAGTTTATTCAGCTGTATATAAATGCCTTACACTAGGTAATTTATAAATAATGTAAATTTATTTCTCATCATTCTGGAGACTGGGAAGTCAAAGATCAAGGCACCAGCAGATTCAGTGTCTGGTGAAGCCTGGCCATCTGGGTATAGATGGTACCTCTTGTGTCCTCACATGATGGGAGGGTAAAAC
This sequence comes from Galeopterus variegatus, assembly GCF_000696425.1. Taxonomy (NCBI): domain Eukaryota; kingdom Metazoa; phylum Chordata; class Mammalia; order Dermoptera; family Cynocephalidae; genus Galeopterus; species Galeopterus variegatus. The sequence goes on from NW_007731545.1 coordinate 131,057, forward strand.
TGATCTCTTGCTCTTCTTTTATAATGTCACTACTCATGAGGCTCCACCCTCATGACTTAATCACCTCCTACAGGCTTCACCTCTCAATACTATCATATTGGTGTTAGCAATATTCCTCTCCTTAATCCAATGTAGGATACTTCTGTGGCACAAACATTCTACTCAGACTGGTGTTGGTATTACAGAACATGGATGTGATGTTAATAACTTCTCTCTGTGAGTTGAATAATATTGAGGTTCCTTTTTTTTTTTTCTGTTTGTCAGTTGAAGAGAAAGATTTGCATGTTCTGAACAGCTGAAAAATGTACCATCCAGTCCAAAATTTGTTTCTCTTCTTATGCTCTGTCTCCCTATGCCTATGTTTTGTTTACTGGAGGCAAGTCTAGTCTTAAATAAGGCTGGTACATCACTGGCTGTTTTTTCTTAAGACTCAGAAGAATGATGAATGTGTGCATGTGTACATAGATTGTTAGCCTCCAAATCACTTTGTTTTAGGAACAGCACAAAGCTGTCTATAATTTCTAGTATATTCTAAACTAAACAATACTTAACATTTAACAAATAATCTAAATATAGTTTGTGTAGTGGATTGAATTATGTCCCCCCAAAACTCACTGAAGTTTCAATTGTGTCCCCCACATTTTCTGTATTAAAAACTTGGCCCCCACAGTGACTATTAAGAAGGTAGGAAATCCTATTATGGTAGTTGAAAGGTGGAGCTTTAAAGAGGTGATTGGATTGTAGGATGATGCAGTAGTGAATGGATTAAAAATGGTGGTCAGGAGTGTGGTTCTGAGAGCTTCAGAAGGAGAGAGAGGATAGTCTCTTCCACCATCTTGCACTGTGAGACCCCTGGGTCACTGTCACCACCACCAGATGGACTTTGGACTTCCCAGCCTCAGAAACTGTAAGTAATAAATTTTGCTTTCTTTATAAATCACCCAGTTTCAAGAATTTTATATAAGCAACAGACACAGACTAATACAGTTTGCTTTTGTTTTTTCTTCTCTTCCAATGGCAATGTGGCAGATACTGTTCTGATATCTTTACAAATAATAAATCATATAATTTTTGTGACAATCTTACACAGTAGGTACTATTATTATCCTCATTTTATGTACAATAAGACTGAACCACAGAGAGGTTAAGAGGATTTCCCAAGGTCAAACAATTGGTAAACTGTGGAACTAAGACTTGATCCCTAGCAGTCTTACAGTATAGTTTCCATTTTTCGGCCAAAAATAAAAAAGAATAAGCTTGCCACATGGCTACACCAACTTTTCCTCACTACCCTCCAAAAATACATTTATAGTCCCCTTACAGACAGTTATGACCATTGGAATACATTTTGGCAAATAGGATGTATGCAAAATTGTTATGTGCAATTTCTCGGTCCTAACTTTTAAGAGAAGAAGTCCACCCCCGGTTTTCACTTGCTTGCCTCTTTCTGCTTGCTGAAAGGTGAGGTTGATGGGGAGAGTTAAAGCATTTATTGTAGATAATGAAATGGATGCCACATCATGAGAATGGAAAAGCCACATAACACAAACAAAATAAGTCCCTGGTGTTTGCTGATCACCTACTTCGACTTCTGTGTGAAAGAGACTTCAATTTATAGGAACTGAGCCTAGGCACTGAATAATGAAAAGATAGTTATAACAGTTTCTATAGGAAACAACACATGTGCTAATATCCAATATTCCTTTTACCATGTCCTTGTCATGAGGTTAAAACATCAGGTTTTATCTGGCTTGCTTTGTATTTCTGCTCCCCAACACAGCGCTACCTAATCGGCACTGTATGTAGGTAACCTTTGCTTGATTTTTGTAACTCTGAGCATAAATCCTTTCATATAGACTGCTACACATAATTGAAGATATTCCAAGTGATGTGTTCAAAAGCATTCATAGAGTTCATACTCTGATCTATGTAGGTGCTTCTAAATTGTGTAGAGACCCTGTGTACTAATCCAAACTTCTATCTTCTGACACTGGATCACTTTCTTAGAATGAAAAAGAATAATCAATTTTCAGTGCTTCTTGTGTGATGGTTCCATCTCTATTTTTACCGAGATTTTTCCTGAAGATATTGGTTTCTGAATGATGTATTTCTTAAATTTCTAAAACTGATGCAGTCTTTGCACCTTCCCCTGCCCCCACATTTTTAATAGCATTTTAGTAATTTCAATTTGGATCTGGGATGAGCATCTCTGCTCAAGTCACTCATACCTAGAAGTATCATAACCTTATCTATTAATATCATTTTAGTTAATTTTTAGTTATTTTAAAGGTACACTTATTCTAGGAACAGGGTGGGTTTCATATTGACAGAAACAAATGAAAGAGACAGATTTAATATATTTAAATCATCGTAACATCTTACTGCTCTAGAATAGACATAACATAGCATTCGAGAATATTTGCAAGAAAAAATCTGTTGAATTTCATTTAACTTGTTGTAAAGAAATGGAGTTTGGATCCCAATGACTATTATGTTTCTATTAAATTGAAATTTCATAAAATGGTTGGTACAATTTTAGTATCTTGTCATAGATAAATATATTTTCATGCTACTACATATGCTAATTTAATAAGAAAATTCTTTTGTTCAACATGCAAAAAATTCTTAAAATATTCATTTGAAAATTGTGCCTTTAAAACTGCAAGGTTTTAATATCATTTTAATGGCAATAATTATCCTTACTGACTTCAATGCAATGTCACATACCCTATCTTCCAATTATAAATTTGATGACCTCTCTATATATTTTCCTTTCCAAAGTTCTATAATTATAATCAAGCTACTCTTTATTATAATTGAGAAACCCTCTAAAAGCAATTTTTAAAAGAATTATGAAAACTGCTCCACAGGAAGGATCATTTTCTGAAGTAATTGGCATCAACAAAGCTGCTGCTGGCATTATTCTACTCAAGTTCACCAACAAATTTCTATTCTGACATAGACAACTGTTTATTTTTTTCTAAATGCCATCTATCTTTATTAATGATATCTCTAATTTAATGGTGAGAATATACAGATCAACACATTTGTTCCCAACTCTTCAGCTGAGATGAGCCTTGTCAGATAAACTTTTTTATCCTGTTTTCCAGACTCTATACTGGAAAGTGATTAAATTAGTCTATTTTCATCCCCTCACTTCCCTATAATTTTAATACAGTGTAAAATTCTCAAAATTTGAGCAGGGCCCATACTAAGTTTAATACAAAATTAAGTTGTATGACAAAATTCTACATAAAATTTGGAATTTACCTTAGCTATTATTTTTTTTCTTAAATTTTTTCTTAACTTACAATCAGAAGAAATTCCATGCTGTCATATCAATTTCAACTTTTTAATGTGCATGGAAAAGTTATTGATATTTCCAGTGCTGCAGTAGGTATTGCTTCTCAAGCAATGCTGATGGAAGTGTAAACTTTTTCAATAAATTTGAAATTTATTTGAAAGTATCTATTAAAAATATATGTACTTTTAATCAATCACTACCTGGTTAATCTAACTTACAGAAATAAACAAAAGTAAGCATGAATATATATATACACAAACACACACATATGGCTTATTTTGCAGCATTGTTACAAATTTGAGTGTAAACCAATAGAAAATGCTATCAATAATAAATTATGGAACTTTATGCTGCTATTAAAATAAATGTTAGATATATTAACTGCAAAACTTTTTCATCATACTGTATATAGTTCGATCCCATTTTTGCTAAAAAGCAAATTGGACTTCTTTTATCCCAAAATATGTGTTAAATAAATATTATACTTTTGTATATACATATAAAAAGAAGAAAATTGTATACCTAATTGTTAACATTGATACCTTAGGGGTGCGAGGTTGAAGGGGAGAAGAGAAAGACTATTTTAGTTTTATTTGAATTATTACAAAAATCATGTTTTACTTTTGAAATTTTTAAAGTAACATAGAACATAATGAATAGTGTTCTAGTTTTGGTGGTTAGCATGTTTAAATGCCCAGAAGAATATAAAAGCAATGCTAATAAATAAATTAATTGGGGCCGGCCCAGTGCGCCACTTCGGAGCGCGGCGGCGATCCCGCCGAGGGTTCGGATCCCATGTGGAGACCGGTTCCCGCTCACTGGCTGAGCGCGGTGCGGGCACAACACTGAGGGTTGCGATCCCATTGCCGGTCCCCGGTACGGGCGCAACACCAAGGGTTGCGATCCCGTTACCGGTCAGTAAAAAAGACAAAAAGGAAAAAAAAATAAATTAATTGGATGCAAATTTCTTTTAAAAGATTATTTTAGTTTTTCCATTTAAAAATAAATGGTAAGAAGCTAGAAAGTTAAACCTGTTACTTCATTCCTGGTAATGATCTGTCATGAAAAAGCTCATTTTATTGAGCTTATCATGCAGAAAAATACTTTAAATTTATAAAATTCTGAAGATGGATGCTTTTTTGGAATTAAAGAAGAAACAGTTAATTCATCTATAAATCCATCTATAAATCAGTGTGGTTAAATACATGATGAACACAGAAACTCCATTAATGCAAAGTGACAGATAACTAATGGTCAACTCCGTAGATTAACAGCTAGAATGGTGCTTCCTAAGGCCATGCTGTTTACTTCGATCCTAGGCTTGACAGGATGCACAGACCACATTCAGGTCTCCAAGCAAATTTAATGCAAGTGGACAGAAGCACATAATTATATATCCAAGCCGACTATTGAACTTACAAGCTTTGTCTTTCAGCTACTGTACTGCTTCAGGCTGTGGAGATATAAAACTCTAGCCTTGGAGCAAGTTCTTAGAGCATCACCAAACTTTGATGAACAATGAACTTACCCAGTGCTTTTCTTTTTTTAACCTGGTGACAAAGAAAATTCTTCATTTTTATAACACTGTCTCCCCAGATCTTAATTAATATCATGCACAGGTGGTGTGAAGGATAACCACAGTAAATCACAAAAAGGGTTATGGACTTCCAAAGAACTGCTGTTAAATATAGGCACATCATAAAACAATACTTTAGAATGATGGGGCTGTCAGGTGCCACATTTTCAATCTGTACTTTTGAAGATGGTTCTTCCACTTCTGCAAAAAGAATTTTAGATTAAGCTGTGAAGCTCACTATAGTATAATGAAATAAGAAAATGTTTGTGCAATCTCCAATAAAATGTAATTTGATTATTTTAGTGATTTGCATTTGCTGCATATGAGTATTTTTACATTTTTTAAAATAAATTTAAGATGCAGAATAAGATGGATAACCACAAGTTAATAACAACGGTTCCTCTAAATATAGAAAAAAAAATTACAGGTTTTCTCTTTTTTCTTTTTTTTCCAGAAAATGCATCAAATCTCAGTGAAAACTGAAAAGTCTTTCTAATTATTGTCTCACACTGAAAAACATACCCACCAAACCCAAATGAACCTGAAAGCATTTTCATACACTTACAAGAATCTTAATATCACTTTTATAGAAGATTATTTGCAAATATTTTTACACAGGTATTGTTTCTTGTCTTTATTCCTAGTCTTATAACCATAAACTGTCTCTGGCCGGTTTCTTAGAACTTATTCAATTGCTGGACTACACTACTAAAATGAAATAATGTCTACTTATAACATCACAAGACTCACCTATAGGTCTGACAGTCTTCTTGTCTTCATTCCATTTCCTTTGACCCTTCCCTTGAAGGAATCTTGAACCATTCCTAAACAAAAATTTTAACTTCTAAATAGAGTTCTTCCTTTGATGCTTTGTGTCAGTTTCAGTGCTGTCATCTTTGCCTGTTTTATATATCAAAGATGTTTACCTGAACACATATAAATGACAGAATATAGGTTGCTAAATACACGCAACCCAGAAATGCTTTATAGATAGTTCGTTTTCACTGAGTGCTTAAGGGACAACACCAATACTCACTAACTGAGTTTAGGCAAAGTTATTGAACTAGATCTGACAGCCAAAATATGAAAAATTCACTATAATGCACACACAAAGACCCATTCTTAGATAAATATTTTAGAGATAACTAACATTTGAATAAATCTGAGGAAATGGAAGCATATGGAATAAAGTATGAATGTTCTTGATTAGAATATTTCACCCCAATAAAATGTAAGAAAGCCTATTTAGGTCTCACACTGATACTGCAGGAGAGGGTATGGGAAGGCCTGATTGCTGGCCTCTACCCATCGCATCCTCTAGCAGATTCTTGAATCCATCACAGGAAAGAATTCAAAGCAGAGTCACAGTAGAAAGTGAAAGCAGATTTAATGCAACAAAGTAAGGAACACAGACTTCCTAGAGAAAAGTGTGGCCCAGCTCCAGAGACTGAGCAGGGCCCATACTAAGTTTAATACAAAAGTAAGAAATACACACTTACAACGTAGTGCAAAGTATAGGCTGGCTCAAGAGAATGAGCAACTGCCTGATAAAAGTAGGTGTAATACAAAAGTAAAATATACACACCTCACCAGCAAAGTGCAGGTTAGACCCACAAAAAATGACAGATTTCACTTTTGTAGTTTGCTGTCTAATCAGTACTCATGCTGTGAATTATGAATATTCAGCTAAGGGGGTGGCTCCCAGCTATGTAACATAGTCTTACACATGCTCAGTTGGTCTCCTTTTAGGGAATGTTCATTGGTCAAATTCTATCACATGCATCAAACATATTCAAGAATATTCTGTGCTCTTTAGCACCTCTAGTGCAAGAGCATTCAAAGAACAAATTCCACTTTATTAAGCATGCTCATCTATTGGTGTTGGATAATTCCTTTCTACCGAGCATGTCCAGCCACTGGATTTGCATAACTCTGTCCTCTGAAGTCTCAATTTCCCTGTGTTGGTGCCAAAAATAGGTCTAATAAGCAACAATAACTCTCCTCTAGAGAAGGGGCTAGCAGAGGGACTTGAAACCTAGAAGACTGTTCTGAAACCCAAACGAAAGGAACCAGCACGTCCTATCTCAACATTACAATACCATTTTCATGTATCACTAACATCACAGAATAGTAAATGTTCTAGTGTTTGCAAGGTGTTATCTCCACTAGAACTTTTAAAAAATATTTTTCATTATAATGATCCACCCTTGAGTGCTTGACACTAAAAAAAAGGGGGGGGGGGATAGATATAGATACATAGATACATAGTGGACATTGGAATTACTAAAAACTAGAATGAATATGTCACAAGGAATATTTATTTTGTCCTCAAAGGGGTTTGATACATTATGTATAAATATTATTGATATTAGCATTACATACTTGAAATATCTCAAGATAAAGAAGAAAAAACAATTTATAATTCACCTCTAATTTTCCCATTTTATATATCTGTATACCTATCTTCATTCCTTCCTCTCTACTTGTTTCTTTCTTTCTTTTTTTTTTTTTTGTCTTTTTGTCTTTTTCCGTGTCGGGCAACGGATCGCAACCCTCAGTGTTGCCCCCGTACTGGACCGGGGACCGGCAACGGGATTGCAACCCTCGGTGTTGCTCCCGCGCCTCGCTCAGCCAGTGAGCAGGAACTGGTCTGTATGTGGGATCCGAACCCTCGGGCGGGAGTGCCACCGCACTTCCCAGCGGCGCACTATCCAGTGCGCCACCGGGCCGGCCCTCTACTTGTTTCTTAACTTCTTTCTATCACTTCTTCCTTCCATCAGTCTATCTAGAGATAAGACAGGTAGTTGGGCAGAATAAATTATATATTTTATATCACACTAATGATACAAACAGTAAAATTTTGTAAGTTTAACAATACACTAAGCATTTTCCCATGTCGTTAAATATTTCAAAACTGAAGAATATTCTGATATATTGATATGCAATTAGTGAATCCATTTCCTATTGTTAAAATTTATTATTTTCCCAATTTCTCACAATTGTAAAGAGTGCTACAGATAATTTTCTTATAAGTAATGTGTGCATCTCAGATCACGTCCTTATGCTCACAATTCTATAAATAAATTTACTGGATCAAAAATTATAAACATTTTTGCTAAATTTTGCGAACTTTTCTCCCAAGCTTAATCACCTACCAGAAGTTTGGGAGTTTTCTTTGTTTCTGCATACTCTGACCAAAGTAACTTATAAAAAGATTATTGCTTGTTAAATATGAAAATATTCTTTTTACTTTAAAAATACTTTTGTTTACTAGTGTGGTTAAATATTATGTTTAGTATTTTCTGCAATTTTTTAATTAGTATTATTTATGTGATTTTCACATATTTATGGCAGTTTCTTTTTGTAATAATTTGAAAGGAACTCTCTTTAAAAACTATATGAGTATACTTGTCATAAAAGTTCAATTCTACCCCTTTGCCATGTATCTATAGTTCTTCCTCCTTTATAGATTCAACTCTGTCAACATACAAAAATGTACTATATCAGCCATCTGAAAATAAAACAAAACAAAAGCACATTTCTGAACCCCACCTCTACCTTCTGCAGCTGCCATGTTTATTTGCTTCCTTTTAAAGCAAAACTCATTGAAAGAGTTGCATAGTCTACCTAAGCTGAACCATATAGATCTCATTTACTGGAGATAGTCATAGTTTATATCTGTTGCTCCTTCTCATACAGAGTTTTATCAGAACAAATGGGTCTGTATTAAATGACAAATTATAGCTAACCCTCATTGTCCTGTCTTCATTGCTTTCCTTCTCTATTTTCTTCAACATTTTTTATTCAGACTTTTGCCCCAGCATCCCACAAACAGTGATTATTGACTTTGTGACTTCCACATTGCTAAATCCTCAATATTTTTGAACAGTCAGCAGCATTTTATATGTTCGGTCACTTGCTTCTCTCTGAAACTCATTCTTCACTTGTATTGACAAATACCACATTCTCTTTGTTTCCCTTCTACCTTACTTATTTTTGCTTCTCCAAATCCTTTTCTGGTTTCTCCTAAACTGTTCAAACTTTAATTATATGGGTGTTCTGGTTCTTAGGCTTTGGATCTCTTATTTTACATATTTACTTCCTTCTGTAAATAATGAAAGATTTATTAATTATTTTCTAATTCTTCCAATATTTACTTCTTTGTCTTCATTATTGTACTGCTTAAGGTATTTAGCAAAATGCAGAATAGCAGTGGTGAGATGGACATCTTCACTTTGCATTTTTTTCCCTTAATTTTTGCTTCCCTGGGATTGCATTCTCTGATAAAGAATTAACACCTAATTTTTTGTCTAAGTTTTGGATTTTAGGGAATCCAGGTTAAGACACATGTCTTTAGATTTAAGTATTAGAACTTTTGTAAACCAATTACACCAAGGATGGTTGTTTGCTAACTATTCTGAATGCTGTTTTTTGATGTCGATTATAGTCATTACCTTTCCCTTGTTTCTGGTAATTGATTGCTGTCACTTACTCTGTAACATTCTGGGATCTCACCACTTGCACTGATGTTATGGAGTTCAATTCAATGGCAGCATCTCCCATCTCCCATCTTTATTCCTACCTCACAGAGCACCACGTTAGCAACACATTTCAAAAGATGCTGGCACTCTCCTCACAGACGCTTGCCTCAACAACACTGAATAAAGTGTTCTCTGAGACCTCTCAGTAGACAGAGTTGAGGACTTGGTTATTGAATAGAGCACTATAAATATACTCCAATTTTTCTACCTTCTTAACACTTTATACTATTTACATTTTATTAAGGAACAGTTTTCATCTTGGCTTGAATTAGCATAGGCTGCAATTAAAGGCAGGTTTCAGTCAGCCAGGTGAGTCCAACTATTTCCTGAATGAGCTAGCACATGAAATCCAGATTCACTATTAAGTAAATATGCTCTAACAGTTTATTCAATCCAATATAAAATTGTGTTTTTTCTTCCTACATCCAGTAACATCAGTATTCATTTCCTCACAAACTTCCAATATTTCTAAAAATCTTGCAAATATTTGGGTATACCCATATTACCAGAGTTCAGATTTCATACTTGTCCACCTGAGACAGGCTGAACTTTGACACTAGCTTGGAGATGAAAAGGGTGATAGAGAATAGCCATAAAAAGCTTGACATTTTCTTGCAAAGTAACTATCTCGAATGAGTTAATTCCAAGGTTTTCAATCAGTGCCCAAACAGCCTTATTCAGAAAGGAGAAGAAATTTCTTCTGCTTCCAAGGAAAATTCAGTGGCATTTTAAGTTAGATTACCTAGAGTCAGCCAAATATATCAAAAAGTTATTTTTCTATTTCTTGGGATCTCAATGTGTGCTCAGTCTTTCATACAAAGACCAGAGTAGACTGTGAATCTAATATATGCTGAAATTTAGCAACCCCCAAGATCAGTTTCTACCTTAGATTTTCAGCTAATTCTTCCCTAAGATTACAGCGATAAGCTTACCCTTCCATTTTTTTTTTTCCTTTTGCTCCTAGATGGAATATGGACATAATGGTGAAACATCTTAAATCCTGCTGATTGGGGCAATACCTTAGAGATGGATTTATAAAGAGAGAAGGACACCAGGCCATAAGAGATATGTAAAGTCATATTATCTTGGTCTTTTAGCAAGCAAGCAAGAAAAAATTATATCTTGTTTGGGCCACTTTTATTTCAGTGTCTATCTCATTTGGCTGGTTTCATAACCTAATACTGTATCCATGATTCCCACAGAAATATTTTTTTTTCTAAAGAGTAAAGTGGCTTCTATTTTATATTTGATGGCTTTATTATACATTAAATTAAGCACAGCACAGATTGCATGCATACTGATTATTTGAGAATACATTTCCCTTCAAAAAGAAAGCACTTTTAAATGTCTCAAGAATAAACTTAGTCCTCTTTTACAAATTTTTACTGATGTGGCTCTAATGAATGTGGTCCTAACAATTTCTCAGGTTTGTTGTTTGTAAAATAAAACCAACAAGGAAACAAAAAAAACCCCCAAAAAACCTCACACATTTTGCGGATCTGTTCTGGCTAGAAGCACCAGTTTTCTATGCACAAGGGAGCTTGCAGTACCACAAAGTACAAGTAATTTATCTTCTAGTTTTCTGGTAGTTTAATTTTTTTTTAATTCCTTTTCTTCATCTTTCTTTGGGGAGAGAGGAGTAAAACATACAGGATGGTAACAGTCCTGAATGCCTTAATTATTGCAAGGGAAAAATGTACATTTTCAGTAAATGAATTTGAGGGCTGTCTTGTATTTACTAAAAAGGGCACCACTGTGTTTGGCAAGGAGCACAGACGTACACACGCTGGTACCTTGCCCTGTTGGCAGAACACCAAACTCAGCAGCCTTTAGCTGATCTACCTGATCTTTCTATTGACAGCAACATTATTAAAACTGTATGGAGTATTCCGGAAATCAGACTAACAAAAGCAGCTTGACACTCAATATGCATCATGAAATTTAAATAACAGATACACATGTGCACTATAATAGTATTTGTATGAATCCACTGATGCAAGAAAATATTATGCATACAGATTTTTTACATAATAAAAATCTGAAAATGCAAATGAAAAACTTTCCAAAGCTTTGTAAAGAAGATCTGTGATTGTTATATCAATATTTGTTTATTTATTTACTTACTTACTGTAGAAGTTAACTTTGAGATAGTGAAATGGAAGAGACTGCCAAGCTCTAGTGAGCTTATAGGTTTAGCTTCTCTTTCAATAAGTGGAGATAATGCAATGACAAGGAAATTAGGGGAATTAGGGAAGTGAGAGTTGAAGAATATATTAAATAGAAATAGTAGGATATAATACAGAATAGTTCCAAGGACTGTTAAAATAAAAAAGTAGAAATCTAATTTCAAATGTTTAACAAACACTTAATTAGACAATATTTTATGAGACACTGTGAGTGGCATTAGGCAAAATGCATAGCTGCCCCTGCTATCATGAACCTTATAATCTCACACAGAGAAAAAAACATTAAAGTAGTGAGTCATATTGACATATGTATGGCATTATATTAACATACGTATGTATGTTAATCTGTGATGTGTGCTATGAAAGAAGTGCCAATGAAGCACTGAAAAATTTTAATGAGTACTGATATTCATTGAGGGCTAGGCTTTTTTTAGTTAATTAGTTAATTAGTGTGTTGTGCAACTTTTCTTTATTGAAAATATACCAAAACCAGTCACTCAAAGTTAATCCTTCTTTGTGAACATTAATTAAATTATCCTATAGTTATAGAAGATGACTGGTAATAATTGCTTTGAAAGTTTCTTAGCTAAATTCATATCTGGTCATGCTCTTCAGGGTAAAATATATGACAGTTAATTGAGCAAAATATTTAGAAGTGCCTGGTGAAAAATTATGAATTGTTCCTAATGTTACCCTTGAACTTTCGGTGCCAAAATAGCCTCTCATTAAATATCAATTAAAAATATTTTCTTTTAAGTTCCACAATAATATATCTTTGCCTTTAGTCTTTAAGATTTGTTTTGTTTTTTTTTTTTCCTTTTTGTCTTTTTTACTGACCGGTAACGGGATCGCAACCCTCGGTGTCGTGCCCGTACCAGGGACCGGCAATGGGATCGCAACCCTCGGTGTTGCGTCCGCACCGCGCTCAGCCAGTGAGCGGGAACCGGTCTCCAAATGGGATCCGAACCCTCGGCGGGAGCGCCGCCACACTCCCAAGCGGCACACTCTCCAGTGCACCACCGGGCCGGCCCAGATTTGTTTTTTTTTTATCAGAGATATAGAAGACCAGCAGTTCTGATTTTCTCAGAGACATAATCACAAATTGTTTCCTTCCATCAGTTATTGAGAATAAAATTGAAAGATCTGAATAACATTCTCACTTATTTTTTACTATTCTTCGTGGCCTAAATTTTGTGTTAAATCAAATAAGACTCTCAAGAGGACCATATTTAGACAATTTAATTCTTTAGTACCTTATTTTTTTTTCAGTTTTATTTATTTGGGGTGGTATGGTGTGTTGTTTTAATAAATGCTTATACTTCACTGGTCACTTACATTTTAATAATTTTAATATAAAAATTAAAATTAAATGCACCAAGACTACAGGAAAGAGACTGCCTCTTCAGTAAAGTGCTGGGAAGATTGGACATTCGTATGTAGGAGAATGAAAATAGACCTGTACCTCTCGCCATATACCAAAATCAACTCAAAATGGATTAAAAAATTAAATATACATCCTGAAACAATAAAACTCCTTAAAGCAAACATAAGGGAAACAATCCAGGAAGTAGGACTGGGCACAGACTTCATGAATATGACCCCAAAAGCACAGCCAACCAAAGGAAAAATAAACAAATAGGATCATATCAAACTAAAAAGCTTTTTCTGCACAGCAAAAGAAACAATCAACAGGGTGAAAAGACAACCAACAGAGTGGGAGAAAATATTTGTAAAATATTCATCTGACAAAGGATTAATATCCAGAATATACAAGTAACTGAAACAACTTTACACCAAAAAAAATTAACCCAATTAAAAAATGGACCAAGGTGCTGAATAGGCATTTCTCAAAGGAATATATACAAACAGCAAACAGATACATGAAAAATGGTCAACGTCACTCAGCAGTTGGGAAATTCAAATCAAAACCACTTTGAGATACCATCTCACTCCAGTTAGGATGGCTAATATCTGAAAGGCTGAGAATGATAAATGCTGGCGAGGTTGCAGAGAAAAAGGAACCCTTATAAACTGTTGGTGGGACTTTAAGATGGTGAAGACTTTATGGAAAATGGTATGGAGGTTCCTCATATAATTACAGATAGATCTACCTTATGACCCAGCTATTCCACTGCTGGTTATATCCCCAGAGGAATGGAAATCATAATGTTGAAGGGATACCTGCACTTCCATGTCTATTGTAGCACTATTTTCAATAGCCAAGAGTTGGAACCAGCCCAAATGCCCATCATCAGATGAGTGGATAAGGCAAATGAGGTATATTTACACAATGGAATTCTACTGTGCTATAAAAAAGAATGAAATACTACCGTTCATAGCAACATGGATGGACATAGAGAAAACTATATTATATATATATATAATATATGTGAAACAACCAGGCACAGAAAGAGAAGTACCACATGTTCTCACTGATTTGTGGGAGCTAAAAATAAATAAATAAATAAATATACAAACAAATGAATGGTGGGGTGGGGGGAAGAAGATACGACAATCACAGCAATCCATTGAACTTTTTAAGACAAGTGAACAGATATGATGTTGATGGGGGGAAGAGGGAGAAGAAACGGGGGAGGGAATGGTAAAGGGACACAAAATTCAACTACATTGTATATTGATACATTAAATTTTTTAAAAAATGCCCAAGAATGGGCCGGCCCGGTGGCGCACTGGAGAGTGCACCGCTTGGGAGCGCAGCGGCGCTCCCGCCGAGGGTTCGGATCCCATGTGGAGACCGGTTCCCGCTCACTGGCTGAGCGTGGTGTAGACGCAGCACCGAGGGTTGCGATCCCATTGCTGGTCCCCGGTACGGGCATGACACCGAGGGTTGCGATCCCGTTACCAGTCAGTAAAAAAGACAAAAAGGAAAAAAAAATGCCCAAGAAGGCTTCACTGCTCAAATAAAATAATAATAATAATAATAATAATAATAATTTTAATATAAATATTAGATAAAAGTAATAGATAGAAATGCACAATGAACACAATCTACTTTATTCCAATACATAGGCCATTGTGGTAGTCATTATACTTTATTAGTCAATATACTTTAGTTATATAGTATATTATATAGTATATTATTATATAGTATATATTATAGTATATTAGTCAATATACTTTATTCCAGCATAGGCCATTGTGGTAGTGATTTACAAACTTAGAAGCAGAAAATGTTATTTTCTCATTTTTCTTTTAAATTACCTTTTTATTTTGATAGATACTGAAATTGAACATGTGTTTTTATATGTCAATTGTCAATTTATATATGTCCTTTGTTAACTTACTATTAATAACTTTTAAATTTGATGCTGTTTTTGTACACATTTTTAAAAATCTCTATCACTTTCATATATATTTAAATAGAGTGCATATTTTATTCAGGATTTTAGGTGTCTTTTATTTGACACATATAATGGTATTGACATATACAATGCTTAAGTTCCTTATCTGAGCATTAAATAAAAATTTCCTATAATCAATATATTCTTGATTATTTTTCTGTCATAAAAGACAATATAGTACAGTATTATCTCTGAATGAGTCTAACACAAATATTTTTATTCTTTAGCATTTGAACAGAGATATTGTTTTTCAATTAGTCATTCAGAAATGATCAGTTAGCTTGCCTTTAGGGCCTTGTCATTAACATAAAGAGTTTTTTCATTTATGCCACCTCAAATTATGTTCAGTCTGCAGAGATGATTATAGTATGAAAAGTAAGGGAGAACTGAGTCTTACTAGGTAACAGCAAATTCATACCTCTGATCTCACTTTTCAGGAAAAATATTTGTCAAGTAGAACGAGGAGAAAATGTTAGCAGTAATAAAATCTATTCCTTTCTCAATTTTTCCTTTGCCTATATGCATAAATTGGCCTATTCTATCCCAAATTAAATTTTGATCCATACTTTCTTCTATTTATTTTATAATGACTTTTTTTTACAGTTCAAACTACAATCATTTCAACATAACTTAGTACAATGTATAATATAGTTTTATTCTCATATTTCAAATAATGTTTAGAGAGTAAAATAATTTAGGTAAAAGCAAACACTATTTACAAAATATAGAAAAAATGATAACTTCATTTAAAAAAACTATAAAATCCCAATAAATATATATGTGAAACGTGAGAAAACATTTTATATAAGTAAAGTTGTAAGATTTATTGAAAAAGATAAAACTATAAAGCCCATGTACAGATGTACCAACTTTTTGAAAGGGGGGATTTGGTATAGTACATATATGTCAAATTCTTTGAAATTGGTTTATTTTTTAAAAAATTTTGATTGGTATTACAATTCAAAACATTCCTGGCGTGGGCAAATTGGTAATTTAGATTTAAGTAAATTTGGTAATTCTGGACTCAGCTCTTGAGAAAGTCTACACAAAATTCTGGACAAAGCATATGAAGACATCCTCTTAAAAGCATCAAAAACTATCCAGATAGTGAGAAATGGTACTGCTATGATCTGAAAGAGAAGAGGAAGGCAAGGATCCAGTTCTGGCACCTGGGATCAATATTGCCCAGTGTGTATGCTGAGTGTTGTTTACACTAGAAGATTATGAATCTTCCTCCTAGTTTTCTCCCAAGTTCCTAGCAGACACATTCCAAGGCAACTGTGCACTAGAGAAAATGCCATATGAAGAACTTCCAGGATCTATGGGACACTGCGTTGAGGTGGAGATACAGAATGCTTCAGATCAGAGTTCAGGGATCAGATACCAAGTGGAGTTTTCCCCACAACAATTGTACCATGTGTCTTTGGGTTCTACAAACTCTGTCTTACGGTTATTGAATATGTCTTGAATAACCATTGGAATAGACATCAGTGGTAAACCACATCTGACAAATGGAGTAACAGCTACTGTGTGAAGAGCCCTGTTATTAGTCATGCTTTCCAGAAGAGTGAAGCAAAAGCAATATTGTGTATTGCAGAGATTCACCCCACCATGAGTGAATTACAGAGATTGTTGCCACAATCAAAGACTAAAATGAAGCATTAGTGATTCCTTTCATAGCCTCTTTTAATTTGTTGATTTATTCTGAGCAAAAGATAGAAAGTTCTGGTATAATGGCATTGGATTACAAATTTAATCAGGTAGTGAATCTAAATACAATTATATTTGAAATACAACTTTAATGAAGAAAATTAAAATGGCACCTGACAGCAGCTGGTAAGATGCTGGTGATCTGGCAACCCTCCTCTGCCGCCTCAAGCCCCCTCTCCCCGGTCAAGCAATAAGCAGATAAAGGAGGTAACAGTTTGTTTTCAGCCAGAATGCACAGCAGTAAAATTTCACACTTCTGTCGGTTTACATTAGCTCCTCTGCTTTCCCCATTTAGTACACAGAGAAGTTGATTATCTCTCTGGACAAAAGGCCTCACGCTGGTCTATGACACTGATGACATCCTGCTGATAGGTATGGTGAGGTGAAAGAAAGAGGTACCATAGATACCTTAGGAACATACAAAATGCTAGAGGTTGCAAATAAAGCCAAAAGAACTTCAAGGGCCAATGAAGTTTAGAGTCTGGGAAATGTTAGAATATCCCTTTAGTGAATGGTGAGTAATCGAATCATGTATCCACTACCATGAGATTAGCACAATGCTTCATAAACTTCATCGGATTTTGGAAGCAACATCTGCTACAATTGTGTGTGCTACTGTGACTGTTCATTAATAACCCATGTCAAAGGAAACTTAA
This sequence comes from Galeopterus variegatus, assembly GCF_000696425.1. Classification (NCBI taxonomy): domain Eukaryota; kingdom Metazoa; phylum Chordata; class Mammalia; order Dermoptera; family Cynocephalidae; genus Galeopterus; species Galeopterus variegatus. Next base: position 148,392 of record NW_007731545.1, read on the forward strand.
AGACAAGTTTGAATGCTCATTATTTTTTTTACTTTAGTCCTTGCAAGGGAGACCAGTTATTATATTAATGGCTCCCTGAATAAAAATACCCAAGCAGAATTTAAAAATAAAACCTCAAGTTCAAATTGTTACCCAGAAATTATAAATTCTGATTGTGTGAAATTTGGGATAAATTTCTAAAGATAAAGACAAGATAGTCTTACTTTTCTTAGCTTTACCCAGGATGCAAAGCTTTTAGGTATTTCCTGTTTTTCATGGCTTATCTAAGTATGCAAGGTGTTAGTATATGATGTGATAGGTTAGTCATAATGAAGGACAAGATAGATAAGGACAAGATAATAGCTTTTTTACATTTTCCATCCTACTTTGGTTTATTTCTCTTCTATAAGAAACAGATTTGATCAATCATATTAATCCCACAGTTTTGTGATTCTTTTTTATTACTTTGATATTCTCTCCTGTTTGGCTGGTTTTATTTAAATGAGTACCAAAAAGGTGTTGATAAACATATTAATTAATTAATTTTAATTTAATTAATTAATTAAAATATAATTAATTAACTAATGATATCCCTTTGCTATAGTTAACAAAACCAAACACATAAAATATAAGAACTAATAGCAATCAGTTTCCTGGAGACTTTATAAAGCCTTGTCATTTGTAAATTAATTTTATAGTTCTCTAAATATTTTTACTTCTACTAGTTTGTCTCAAGCCCATGAAAAAGGACTATCTTATTTTCCTCCATCAGTTTTTGCCTGGAATATTTAGAATTCAGAAGTTTCCTGTTTTCCCTATATTTTTAAAATATTTATAATTTAATTTCTTAAATATTTACAGTAATTAAAGTGTCTGTAAATAATAATGCTAATGTCTTGGTCTTCTGTAGGCCTTTTTCTATTGCTGATTTTTCCTTTTGGCTTTCACTTAATGGTAGTCTTTTGATGTCATGTCATTTTTTTTTTTTTTTTGAGTGCCGAATACTGTGTATGAAAAATTATTGAGGTAAATCAGTCTTCCTGATGATGTTATCTTCATCTAAAGAGAAATTATTCTTATTCTCAACAGCCAGGGAGAGAGATTACCTTAATGAAATCAGTGATTAACCTGACTTGAACCTGGACCTAGTCCCTGTGAAACTGAGTAGACTACAGGGAAAAAAAAAATTCTTTGCAGCTCCTCTCATCAATTTATGGAGTCCTGCTTTTTAAATACTTGTACCTGGGCTTCACTATATGATTTGTTTTGGGCCAGTAGAACATTAGCAAACAGAATGTAAGGAGATATTGAAACATACTTGCACATAATGATATTTTTTGCTGTAGGGACTCTAAGGATCACTGTGTGAGAAGTTTGAGCTAGTGTATTAGAGTGGTGTTGGGGAAATAGAATAATTTAATCAGGCCTGCTCACCTTAGGCCTATTTGGGGGTGGTGCAGCTCATTCTTTGTAAGCAAATTGCATGTGTGGGGGTGGAGTTAGTGTGAGTGTGCCATGCTGCAACCCTGGCTGGCATCTGCCTCTGCCTCAGGTGTCCACCCTGTACGCTGCCATGCTCTCAAACCTATGGCTTTAAGGACCTTTTTGCCGGTTACCTAGCTCATAGACCTATGTGTGAGGGGTCTGGTGACCCAGCCTGATATGTGAAGGGTTTGTGACCCAGTCTGTGAACAGGCTTGAGGGGTCTGTGAGCTCCAGACCCAGCCCTAGCTCAACAATTGGCCCAGTTGGCAGGATTACAGGCAGGTAAAAGAGCTTGACAATTGGCATAGTTGGTAGGATTATGGGCAGGTAAAAGAGCACAAGTGGCCATGTGGAAAATAACCCGGATACTCTGGCTGACAGTCTACTAACCATCAGATATATGAATGAGGACATCTTAAATCAAGTAGACCTAGACAAACCATCCACTGACTTAGGTGAGCCCAGACAAGACCAACCCAAATTGCCAATACACAGAGAGACTATTTTTTAAGCCACAGGGGTTTGGGGTATTTTGTTACTTATTTAGGAATAATTAACACTGGTCAATTTCTGGTTCACTTTTGTTTTTGGGGTGTATCCTTTCATGATTACAACAACAGGAATGGAGTGTTTATCAGTGTTTCTTTCTGTCAGGCACTGAACTTTAATTTTTGTCACCTCAGATGCAGGAAACCATCAAAAGATCTGCTCAGCCTTCTCTGGTACTCAACATCACAGCTGCTACTTCTTTCTGTTAAGCTTCTGAGCTCATTAATCCTGGCTTTTGAATGGACCAACATCTCAAGGGAAATAGTGGCATCAAATACTGTGCTCTTCTCTCTGGGATTTTTCTTCTCCATGGAATTCCAACTTTGCAAGTCCTACCTTTTCTGCTAGCAATCCAGTACCTTCAAACCTACTTTTTAAAATGCCCAACTTTTCTCAGAGAATTTTAGTTTAAAATAAGCCAAGCTTAATATTGAAAGAAAGATAACTATATGCTGTTAAACTTTCACATTTTTTTTCTTAGTGGATTTGAATTCTGTGAGAAAAAGGGTATATGATTTCTTTACCTTTGAGTCTCAACATGTAATGTTAGAAATATAGAATCTCTTAAATTTTTCTTTTGAAATTAGACTAGGCTTAGTTTCAGAAATGAAAGAGAATGAAATGTGCTGATTTGAGAATAAAAAAGTTAAGAATTATATGTATGGGTCAAGGAGAAATTTCAGTTACAGATAAGTTCTGATATTTACTATCTCCCAAAAAACTTTTTTTTTTTTTTTGTAAACAATTTTTAAGCACTTTGTTTGGTCAGGCTCTATTTTAGACATGAGGCATTAAAAGACAGTTTAAATATGGTCCATTCTTTCAAGGAGGTACAAATTTATATAGAACAAAAGAACCATTTAAACTTCACAAAATTTTATCATGTCTAACTCCAAAGCATATCTCAAATAGACTCTTTGATGCCACCTTCATTATCTCCACTGAAGTTCACACTGCTATTGCTAAAGCCTGGTTTGGAGCAGCAACTCTTCAAATGGTCTCCTTCTTTTCTATGAATACCACTCCATCCAATATGTTCAAATGGGAAAGTCAGAGTAGTATTTTAAAAATTGTAAGTCAGATCACGCTCTTTGTATCGCTGCATAAAACTTTTTATTGGATTTTTACTTTCATTAAAATCCAAATTCCTTACCCTGCAATGCCTGAAGAACATTCTTCTACTTTCATTCCCAACCTCTTATCTCATGAATCTCTTCATCTAGCTTAAATGTTTACTACTTTCTGGTCTCTTTTCTCATCTCCCATTGGTTCTAAATTATACTGAGCTCCATCCTGCCTCAGGGCTTTTGTGCTTTCTGTTCTCTTGATATGGTCTGTTATTGGTTATGCTTTCTTATGTGGGCTACTTAATACCTTGCAGGACTCAGATAAAGCTCCACTCTTTAGAGCTTTTCTTGATTGTACTGTCTAAAATAGGCCCCAACATATGCCCAGAAGATTGCACAGCAGGTCAAACCTCAGTCTGGATATCTGGTCAATAAACTTTCACCACACTTGACACATTTTCTAATTATGCTGATACCAACTAACTTGGTAACACATCTTAATATATTCTAGTAATGTACTTGGGTAACTCAACTATTTATTAGTTGATATGTTGTTTCCACTAAAGTATAAGATCTGCAAGTACAAAGGATTTGCCTGTCTTGCACTCTAATCTCCTGTGCCAACATATTGTTAAACAGTATGTGCTAAATGCATCTTTATTTAATTGATAAATGAAAACATGATCATATAACAGTCTTCTAAGTACTGGGACACAACAATCAGCACAAATGGTTCCAAATATTAAGTGCCTCTTAATGTAGTGGAGAAGAAATACCTGGAAACAGATAGTGATATAATAATAATCTAGTGAAATAAATGCCATACAAGAGGAAAGAAATGCTCATTTACAATTGCCCTTAATAGAGAAAATATTCGGGCCGGCCCAGTGGTGCACTGGATAAGTGCGCCGCTTGGGAAGCGCAGTGGCGCTCCTGCCCGAGGGTTCGGATCCCACATGCAGACTGGTTCCCGCTCACTGGCTGAGCAAAGCGCGGGAGCAACACCGAGGGTTGCAGTCCCTTTGCCGGTCCCCAGTCCGGTACGGGGGCAACATTGAGGGTTGCGATCCGGTTGCCGGACACGGAAAAAGACAAAAGACAAAAAAAAAAAAAAATAGAGAAAATATTCTATTCATATTAGAAATAATGTTCATCATCGATCTTTCATCAGAGCAAATTTTCCAAAGCTTTAGCTCACAAAGCCTCCAAAAGGCAGATAGTAGCGATATATTTACTCTCTTTCAGAGATACAGAATTAGTGTAGGTGTAGTGCAGTATAGAAGCAAGAGCACAAATCACTAAGAATAATGGGCAGTGATAGCTGGTAGCTTTGACATCAACTTTTTTGTGTCTTATTAAAGTATATTAATTGTCGGGTCCACCGCCGGCTGACCCAAACAGCCCTTAGCCTTGTTCCTTTCGGTGGGCGAGCAAATGGTCCAGGATTCCTCTTTCCCTCTGGTCCCCTTTGGAAGGAGATGGGGGGAAGAGAGCCGTGAAGTGAGGTGAGCATACTGCCAGCCCCAAACCAGCCCCGTTTAAAGGACACTCAGACGCGGCGGGGGGTTCTGTCAAGCAGTTCCATTTATTATAACACAAACACTTGCTTTTAAAGGCAAATGGGGAAGGCAGGTTTTTTACATCCTCTAATCAGCTTAAGGGTCAAGCGGGCATGCATCCTGTCTCAATGCCTAGCTATTGCAACCTCGAGCACAGAAGCGCATATTTGGCCAATAAGGGCTAAGGCAAGTTTCCCGCAGATACCCCCACCCTACTTCCTCCCAGCGCCATCTTAGGCTGCCACGTTAATGCGCCCTTGCAGGCCCATAATGGCACTGCTTGTAATGTCACTTAAGGTGGCGTTAGTTTTTAAGGCCCAACAACTAATGATATTAATATGTAAAGATTTTATCCACTAAAAAATATACTTAAGCATATACTATAGTTTTTAAGAATATCAACTCTGGATTAAGCATGCATAGATTTAATCACAGATCCCTCACTTTCCAATTACTATATAACCATGGGCAAATTGTTCAAACTTTCTATGTCTTAGTTTTATAAAATGAGAATAATGTGTCTCTCATAAGGGGTATTTTTGCAACCTTAATAAGGGTATTTATATAAAATGCTTGTAATATGCACTATGCATGTAGATATAAATTGTATGTAAAATATTTAATTTTAATTACTTTGTTTAAAATTTTGAAAAGAAAGGATTAAACCCCATGTTGGAGGTCAGTTGGGTAATATGTTTGAAAAGTTGGAAAAATATGCTTAGCTTTGTCCCAGATTTTCCACTTTGAAGAAGATACTGTACTTGGGTTTCTTAGCAAAGGATTAGCTGCAACAAGGTTAATTAAAATATCCATAATATACATACAATGTACACATCTAATAATTTAGCATATTTTAAGTAAATATGTATTTACTTAAATATATTTGTCCATTAAATGTTGTGCAAGATGAGCACTTATTTTTAGGGAAAGATATTGTTTTAGTCCGTTTTGTGTTGCTATAACAGAATACCTGAAACTGGGTAATTTATAAAGAAAAGAGGTTTATTTGGCTTACGATTCTGGGACAGCTGCATCTGGTACAGGCCTCAGGGTGTTTCTACTCACGGCAGAAAGTGGCAGGCAGCCAGTGGGTACAAGCAGATCACATGGCAAGAGGAAGCAAGAGAGAAAAGCAAGAGAGATAGGAGCAAGAGGGAGAGAGAAGGTGCCAGGGTCTTTTTAAGCAATGAGCTCTTCTCATGGGAACTAACAGCGAGAACTCACTCATTAATCTTCTCTACCCCAGGGAGAGCATTAATCCATTCATGAGGGATCCGCCCCCATGACTCAATCAGTTTCCAACACTGCCACATTGGAGATCAAATTTCCACATGAGTTTTGAAGGGGACAACACATCCAAACTCCATCAGATATAATGTATTTAAAGGTTAAAATGTGTTTGCAAGTGTTATACTAATTTACTGCTATATGCATATAACAAATTCTGTTAAAATATACAGCAAGGGAAGAAAAATGGCGACGGGTATGGAGCGCCCGTGTCAGGAAACGGCGCGATCCTGAGA
>NW_007731545.1:156543-156759 GCF_000696425.1 Galeopterus variegatus
GCCTCAGCCCTGTCCTGAGCACACAGAGGGGGGAGGGGCCCGGCTAAAAGAGGCGGAATCTAAGATAAATAAAGAAAGAAAGATCAGGCACACAGCTGGCAGGAACGATCTGCAAGGCTCAATAGCCCCACCTATTGAATCGGAGGTCAAAGATACGAGAAAAAAATCCTGCCAAAATGAACAAACACCCAAAAAGAGATACCCGAAATGCAAAAA
>NW_007731546.1:0-352 GCF_000696425.1 Galeopterus variegatus
GGTGGGTGCAGGTGGCACTGCTCCGGCCCAGACCACTGTGTGGGGTGCCTGGCCCAGGACCTGAGCCCCGAGCCCTGGGAGCAGGCTGCCCGTGTCCTGGTGCTGGCATTGGGGGCTCTGGCTTCCAGCGGCATGGCCAGGTGTCCCCTGTTTGGGGTTGTGAGTGGAGGTGTTGGAGGCACAGGCCCAAGTGTGAGGCAGCAGTGTCAGGGGGTGCTCTGCTCCCCACTTTCTCCTGGAGGTGCATTCCTGAAAGATTTCATTCAAGAAGGGGAGGTTGGAAGACTTATCTCATCTCCTTCTGTGTGTTGGCCAAGAAGAAGGTGTGATGCCCTCCCAGCTCTTGGGGATC
>NW_007731546.1:3563-3995 GCF_000696425.1 Galeopterus variegatus
TGTTGACACAAGCTGTGACTCCTTCAAGTTCTATAAGGAAGGTAAGCATTTTTCTTTGTAGCAATTGATGCAGAAAAATTATAAAACCTCTACACCATACCAGCATGGTAGACTCTTTGGTATGTAAAATCCAATGTAAATATTTGGGTGCATGGATTTCACATAGTTGTTCCTGTGTACATGTAATATCCGTACCTGAGGTTTCCATGACACGTTAGTTTAAGCATATCCCCATGAGTGTAAGTACTTCCTAACTTTTTAAAAAAAGCTACATTATTATTGTATAGCTTAATTTACTTTAAATTCTTCCAATTGTTGAATGTGTAAAATCGTTCCAAAAATGTTTACTTCTGTAATTAAATTGGAAAAGTGACTCTTGATTCAAGTATTTTTGTATTCTGTGTTATTTCCTTAGACTGACATCCTTTGAGT
>NW_007731546.1:5983-48321 GCF_000696425.1 Galeopterus variegatus
TACCACTACATTAATTACTGCTATAAACCCATTTGCATTATTGAATCACTTAAATCATTGACTGATTGATTAATAAACTTAATTGCAGGTAGAGATGAGACTCCTTTCTGTTCTTAATGCACTGACTTTTGTGTAGTTGAACCTGTAATTGGGCTCTAAGGACATAACTGAATGTGCCCTGGTACACTAGGAGAATGACAGGGTGGCCCTCTGGCTCTTCTAGTTACAAATTCACAGATCTTATGTCAGCCGCACACTGGCTGTGTCTGACCCTGCCTCGATTGGAGTCAAATTTGACAAATAATTCATAAGGACAGAAGAAAATTGTTTTAATAAAGACAAANAGGCGGGCAGGGAGCAGTCGGGCTTCGCCCCGCAAGTGGGGCTGGGCTGGGGGTGACTCACAGAGCTTGCAGAGTTGGGCCTGTCCGGCGTGTTCCACTCCATTTCTGTGCCGTCTCTGCTGGCTTACTTGGCCTTCGTTGTCTGGGCTGCTCGCTCGTACCCGCAGCAGGGCTTGGGCGCTCTCAGGAGTCTTCTTTTATGTCGGCCCTAAAATCTCGAACCTGTTGTTGCTTGTTTGTCATTGTAGGATCATTGTTGAAAGAATTATTCATTTTTTGTTGCTCTTGGAAATGCAATTAGTACTCTGGTATCACAGTGCACACTTCTCAGGATCGTGCTGTCTCCTGGCACGGCCGCTCCAGACCCGTCACCATCTTGGAATCTAGAAGCTATTTTTTGATAATAGATATCCATTTGACAAAAGAGAATAGAAAATACCTGTGCATTTTTTGAATAGTGAAATTATAATTAGGAGTATTTTTAATGAGCTGTATTACATTTACTGACTTGTGTACATTGAACCATCCTTTCATCCCTTGGATGAATCCCTCTTGATCATAGTGTATAATATTTTTTTGGTGTGTTGCTGTATTCTGATTGCTAATATTTTGTGAGAATTTTTGCATCTATGTTCATCAGAGGTATTGGCCTTTAGTTTTCTTTTTTTAGTTGTATCTTTGTCTTGTTTCGGTATCAAGGTGATGCTGGCCTTTTAGAATGAGTTTGGAAGAATGGCCTCTATTTCAATTTCTTGGAATATTTTTAAGAGAATTGGTATTAATTTTCTTTAAACTTTGGTAGAGTCCAGCAGTAAAGCCAACTGCTCCTGGGCTTTTCTGTGTTGGGAGACTGCTTCTTACTGTTTCAATCTCTTTGCTTGTTATTGCTCTGTCCAGGTTTTCTGTTTCTTCTTGGTTCAGTCTTGATAGCTTGCATGTGTCTGGAAATTTGTCCATTTCATCCATGTCTTCAAATTTATTAGCATATAGTTTACAATAGTCGCTCATGATTCTTTGTATTTCTGTGGAATCAGTTGTAATGTCTCCTTTTTCATCTCTGATTTTTGTTGTTTGGGTCTTCATTCTTCTCTCTTATTTTTTTCTTGTTAGCCTAGCTTACTGTTGTCTGTTTTGTTGGTCCTCTCAAAAAACCATCATTTTGTTTCATTTACCTTTTGTATTGTTTTTGGGTCTCTATTTCATTTAGTTCTGCTCTTATTTCAATTATTACTTTCCATCTATTAATATTTGGGATTGGATTGTTCTTTTTTTCTAGTTCTTGGAGGTATAGCGTAATATTGTTTATTTGAAATCATTCTATTCTTTGGATGTGAGCATTTACTGCAACAACCTTCCCTATTAATACTGCTTTTGCAGTATCCCACACGTAGTGGTATGAGGTGTCTTTTTTTCATTAGTTTCGAGAAATTTTTTGGTTTTCTGTTTAATTTCTTCTTGGACCCATAGGTTGTTCAAGAGCATGTTGTTTAATTTCCATGCATTTGTTTAGTTTCCAGCGATCTGTTTATTGTTTATCTCCAGTTTTAGTCCATTGTGGTCTGAAAAGATTGTTGGAATGATTTCAATTTTTTTTAATTTGCTGAGACTAGATTTGTAACCTAACATGTGGTCTGTCCTGGAGAATGTCCCATGTGCTTATGACAAGAATATGTATTCTGTGATTGTTGTATGAAATGTTCTATAGATATCTGCCAGGTCCAGTTGTCTTCTTTAGGCCTAACAGTGTTTGCCTTATATATCTGAGTGCTCCAGTGTTGGGTGCATATACATTTTTTGATATGTCTTCTATATATTTATCATTATATAGTGGCATTCTTTGTCTCTTTTTATGGTTTTTGGTTTGAAGTCTACTTTATCTGATATAAGAATAGCTACTCCATTTCATTTCTGGTTTCCATTTGCATTTCTATTTTCCATCCTTTCACTATTAGTCTCTGTGTGTATCTTTACAGGTGAGTGAGTCACTTGAAGACAGCATACACTTGGGCCTAACTTTCCACAAAATCAAGGACAAAAAACATGATTATCTCAATGGATGTGGAAAAAGTATTTGACAAAATTCAACATCCTTTCTTGATAAAGCCTCAGAAATAAGGTATAGAAAGAAAGTATCTCAAAAGTATCTCAATACAATAAAAGCCATATATGACAAACCCAACTGACAATATCATCCTGAATGGGGAAAAGCTGAACGCTTTTCCCTTAAGAACAGGAGCAGGACAAGGATGCCCATTCTTGCCACTCCTGATTAACATAGTATTAGAAGTACTAGCTAGAGCAATCAGGCAAGAGAAAGAAATAAAGGGCATCCAGATTGGAAAAGAAGAAGTCAAATTGTCCCTGTTTGCAAGTGACATGATCCTATACACAGAAAAGCGTAAAGACTCTATAAAAAGCCTCTTAGTGTATATTAGTCCATTTCTGTTACTTCTAACAAAATACATGGAGCTGGGTATATTATAAAGAAAACAAAATTTACTGCTTACAGTTTCTGAGGCTAGAAGTCCAAAGTCCAGGGAACACAGCTGGTGAAGGTGTTGTTGGTGGTGACAGTGATGGCAGGGCAGAGACAGTGATTGCAAAAATGGCAGAGCAGAGAACAGAGAAAGAGGCCTTTTCATTCATTCTCTTTTTAAAGCCCTCAGGACCACATCCCTGACCAGCATTTTTAATCCATTCAGTATGGCATGGTCTTATAATCTAATCACCTCTTCAAGGCCTCACCTTTCAATTACTATAATAAGATTTCCCACCATCTTAACAGTCACAGTGGGGGTCAACTTTCTAAGACATAAAACTTGGGGGACACAATTCAAGCTTCAATGAGTTTTGGGGGGACATAATTAAATCTACTACATACAGCTGTTAAAAAATTTCAGTAAAGATGCAGGATACAAAATCTGTAGTGTTTTTATACTCCAGTAATTATCTAGAAGGAAAGAAATCAAGAAAGCAAGTCCACTTACAATGGTCACCAAAAAAATGAAATAACTAGTAATCTATTTAACCAATGAGGTGAGATCTCTATGATGAGAACTATGAATCACTGCTGAAAGAAATGAAAGAGGACACAAAAAGGTAGAAAGATATCCCATGCTTTTGGATTGGAAGAATTAGCATTGTGAAAATGTCCATACTACCCAAAGCAATCTACAGACTCAATTCAATCCTCATCAAAATACCAATGGCGTTCTTCACAGAAATAGGAAAAACAACCCTAACATTCATTTGGAACAACAAAAGACTCCAAATAGCCAAAGCAATCCTGAGCAAAAGAAATAAAGCCAGAGGCATTACACTACCTGGCTTCAAATTATACTACAAAGCTATGGTAACCCAAACAGCATGGTACTTACATAAAAACAGACACTTGGACCTATGAAGCAGAGTACAGAACCCAGCAATTAACCCATATATTTACAGCAAACTTATCTTTGACAAAGGCAACAAGAACATACATTGGGGAAAAGACTACCGTTTCAATAAATGGTGCAGGGAAAACTGGATATCTGTATGTAGAAGAATGAAACTAGACCTGTACCTCTTGCCATAGACCAAAATAAACTCAAAATGGATTAAAGACTTAAATGTAAGACCTGAAGCTATAAAACTATTAAAAAAATAGGGGAAACACTTCAGGAAGTAGGACTGGGCAAAGACTTTATGAAGAAGACCCCAAAAGCACAGGCAATAAGAGAAAACATAAACAAATGGAATTATATCAAACTAAATAGCTTCTGCTTAGCAAAAGAAACAATTAACAGAGGTAAAAGACAACCTACAGAGTGGGAGAAAATATTTGCCAACTATGCATCTGATAAGTAATTAATATCCAGAATATACAAGGAACTCAAACAACTCAACAGCAAAATTCAAGTAACCCAATAAAAAATGGGCCAAGAAGCTGAATAGACATTTCTCAAATGAAGACATACAAATTAACAACAGACACATTAAGAAATACTCTACAGACACATTAAGAAATGCTCAACATAACTAAGCATCAGGGAAACACAAATCAAAACCACATTGAGACATCATCTCATGCCAATTAGACTAGCCATTATCAAAAAGACAAAAAAAACAAATGCTGGTGAGGATGCAGAGAAAGGGGAACACTCCTACACTCTTTGGGACTTCAGATTAGTGTAGCCATTATGGAAAACAATATGGAGTTTCCTCAAACAACTACAGATTGAACTACCATATGATCCAGCAGTTCCAGTGCTAGGTATATAACCAAAGGAATGGAAATCCTCATGTTGAAGGGATGCCTGCACTCCCATGCTTGTCACAGCCCTATTTAAAATAGCTAAGAGTTGGAACCAACCTAAATGTCCATCAATGGACAACTGGATAAGGAAAATGTGGTATATATCCACAATGGAACACTACTCTGCCATAAAAAAGAATGAAATTCTACCATTCACAGTAACATGGTTGAACTTAGAGAAAATTTTGTTAAGTGAAACAAGCCAGGCACAGAAAGAGAAATACTGCATGCCCTCACTCATAAGTGGAAGCTAAAATAATAAACAGGAAAAGAAAGAAAGATACAATAATCACAACAATACATTGAACTTTCAAGAGGAGAGAAGAGAGCTGAAGCCACCAGTGGTGGGAAAGGGGGGGGACAAGAAATTGGTAAAGGGCCACAAAAAATGATTAACTTTTGTAATGTTAAATATGCTAATTATCCTGATTTGAGCATAACATATTGCACACAGGTATTGATATTCAAAACAATACCCCACAGATATGTACAATCAATTACGTTTCAATAAAAAAGAGTATTTTTATATTTTATATGTAAACATAGAAACTGCTTTTCTAGTTCCACCAATTTGCCATGTTTTAAAAATGCTTACCAGATTGACAATTAAAATCCTTGACATATGGCAAGGCAATTTTCGAACTTGATCAATACAAAACATTTTATTACAAGCTGCATGATAATGACAGTAGGGAAACCATTTAGAAGCAGAATCCTTTTCTTCTCATGATAACTTAGCGGCACTTTATGGGAACTTTGGTGAACAGATAGTCCTGAGCAAAGGGTCATATTAACACTATTAATATAGGGCTCATTTCCCTTTTTAGTCACATCTAGGAGAGTTCTAAAACTGGAGTATTTAAATTAGTTATAAAAGCAGAGTCTGAATATTTAAACTCTCTTATAGCAAAGGTATTTTCAATTACTACATACTTATATATTTTGGAGAATATACTGATATGGGACTTGTTCTACTAATATTCCTCTATTTTCTTATTAATGAGAAACCATGAGCAGGAGAGATAAAGATTATTTTAATTAAGTGTGCAATAAATCCCATAAAACTTAATTGAATATTTAATTTTCATATACATATTTTCTTACTCAAATGTTTTTTAGCCATAATGCATACAATTATTTTAAAGCTAATATTTCAAAGAAGAAGCAAAGATTTTAAGACAATTCAGTGATTTCAAATTTCTTATGGCATTTGGGAATAACCTGTAGATTATGAAAAGGTGAATGCTTTACATTTCTTTAAGCTGACAAGATAAACACAGAAGTACATGTAAACCAAATCAGCATTCAGCATAGCCACAGTCATCTTGATGAATATGGAAATAATGACTACTGCAAATTTCACAAACAATGGATTACTTTTCATGAATAGACATCCACTGGGCTGCTTCCCAGGGCATCTAATTTTGCTTAAGCTCTCTAAAGTTTTTTTTTTGTTTGTTTGTCTTTTGTCTTTTTTCCGTGTCCGGCAACGGATCACAACCCTCAGTGTCGCCCCCGCACTGGACCAGGGACCGGCAATGGGATTGCAACCCTCGGTGTTGCCCCCGCGCCTCGCTCAGCCAGTGAGCGGGAACCGGTCTGCATGTGGGATCCGAACCCTCAGGCGGGAGTGCCGCCGTGCTTCCCAAGCGGGGCACTATCCAGTGTGCCACCGGGCCGGCCCTAAGCTCTCTAAAGTTTTCCAAAGACACAACACAAAATAACCTCTTGATAGCCAAACCCTATACACAGCTGGCTTTCATTCTACCAATTACTTTGATATGGCATCATGTGATTATTTTTCCAAATAAATTATACAGAAACTCCTAGAAGCAAATCCTATAGTTGAGATTTGGTAAGCTGACAATAAGTTTTGCTGGTGTACTATGGAAAAAATCTGAGTGTGTGAATCAATGAAGCCAGGTAGCTCACGGGAGTCACACATACACATTGTCAAAATGTCCTTCAGCTTCATAGCTTCTTTCTCAGTCTCCGCAATTAGAAAAAGAATTCTATGTTTAACTGTGTATTTATTACATCCGGGTGGAAACAAGGTACTGGTTTACAAAGTCTGTCATTTGAAATTGATAGTTATTTGAAAATTCTAACTTAAAGGGATTTTTATGCTAGTAATGGCACATTTGTGCACAAAATATTGTCATTTAAATTGTCCACACATGGCACAGAGATGATACACACACACGTTCTATTTATCTTTCTTTATCTCTATCTTTTCTAACAACCTTTCTACCTACTTATTCTCTTTTCATCCTCTCATTCAGTTTTTCTGTTTTGCCATCTTTTTCCATGTCTTTCTCTCCACCCATATTTCATTCTACAAGTCTGTTCATCTACCTATTTGTCATTTCTACATTCAATACATATTTGAGTCTCTACTCTTTGCTAAGTGCTGGACATATATCCTGCGCTAGGTCAATAAAGAAATATTTTTAACTCTTCAAATGATTTTGTAGATAAAAGCCAGTCTCAGAGAGGATTCGTTTTCCTAATTTATGTTTGGTTGAGTAGTAAGTAATTGAGAAGATGATAAAAATCCAAAAAAAAAAAAAAAGAATTAGATTCTAAGACACCTTTTGTATGTGTGTGTTGGCGAATCTATTGCTCTTGGTTGAAGAATCAGATTTATTCAGTTTTTCTGCATTTTCATATTTGAGTAACTTTAATTTCTGAATTAATCACTTTAGAGTATAATAATTTCATGTTGCTGGTATAGCCTAAAACAAAGATTTTTCATAGTGTTGGATATAGAGCTTTTCAAAATCTCTCTGAAGAGACGTGGTATAAAAAACAGAAAGAAATTAAATGATTATAATATAAAATTAAACAATTATAATGGAAGGCATTGGTTTGAACCTAGTTCCCAAGCACCTACAGTTCAAATTTTTGTAAAAAAAAAAAAAACCCTTGTAGCACAGTCCTCACAGAATATTCAAATTATTTTCTCCAAATACTTTTGTTTGTGTGAATATAGTTGGTTGAAATCAGGTATGAGACTCCATGGTGCAATGCGCGTGGAGAATTCATGGTGCACTTTTGTTTAAAACTCAATTTTTGAAAAAATTTGCTTGAATGAATTATATGTTGTTGTGCCTTGTCTACACGATTTACAGGGACTAATTCTTCATCTTACTCACAAATTTCTCCTGTATCGCACTACTCATGCTTTGCTATAAATCCAGGAAAAAGATGACACTTGTCAGACAAAAGCCAGTATGAAAGATTAAGTTATGCAAACTGAGAGTGAGGGTGGCAAAAGATGAATAGAACATTGAAATCAAATAGCAGGATTAAGGCAAAAAAATAGAGACAATAAAAAACATATCACTATTTTGAAATAAATTTCAAGTTCTCTTGATCTAAGGGAACCTGGGAATAGGACTTTAAAATATAACATCAGAAATAATGATGACATGGGCCGGCCCAGTGGCGCACTGTAGAGTGCACTGCTTGGGAGTGTGGCGGCGCTCCCGCCGAGGGTTCAGATCCCATGTGGAGACTGGTTCCCGCTCACTGGCTGAGCGCAGTGCGGGCGCAACACCAAGGGTTGCGATCCTGTTGCCGGTCCCCGGTACGGGTGCGACACCGAGGGTTGCGATCCCGTTACCGGTCAGTAAAAAAAGAAA
This sequence comes from Galeopterus variegatus, assembly GCF_000696425.1. NCBI lineage: Eukaryota > Metazoa > Chordata > Mammalia > Dermoptera > Cynocephalidae > Galeopterus > Galeopterus variegatus. The sequence goes on from NW_007731546.1 coordinate 14,266, forward strand.
AAAGGAAAAAAAAAAAAAAAAGAAATAATGATGAAAGAAAAAAACAAAACAAAACCTCAAGGCACTTCAATATTGAAAATCTGTTGCCACATGTAGGAGAATTGTCATAGATATATCAAAATTGCTGTACATTCTATTAAATCCGAAGAAAATGCCTCAGATTTCAGTAACTGGTTTAGTGGGAGCAAATCAATGGATATGGTTTTACCAGAAAGTTTTTCCAAAAATGTAAGTTAAAACTCTTATTTACCAGTTTGCATATTAAATAAATCATTAATATTTTCCTAAATAGGCAGAGTCAAAGTCTTTCATAAATACCTGCATAAAACTGTAAAGGGGCTGTATTCAAGTCATAGCATGCAGGAATAAGGGACCATGACATCTCCTGCCTTGACACACCAACGTGACTCCTGAAAATGAGGTCTTTGGTGTGCTGTTGGCAGAATTTCAAATGCAACATGAGCACACCCTACCATCATTCAGCACACGAAAATGATGCTTTCTATGGGGTTTCTAAAATTGAGAAACAGGTGGATTTAAAATCAGAGATGCAACCAATGAAATGTAGAATACTGAGAGAGCTACAGCAAGAGTTATTAGCAACTTATAAAAAATGTTATCTGGGGCTCACCTTCAACCTTGAAAGAAAAATAATGGGTCTTGGTGTAATTTATTTAGAGGCTTTGTCCTGTGGTTTGCTCTGAAAGGGAGGGGCTATGTCCAAAGAGATGTGCCGAGAAGGGCTGCTGGCAGCCACGGTGAGGACAGACGAGAAGGCCGTACCCTGCAAGCAGGAGAGAGGGCAGCAAGGCATTTGCAACATCATAGTATCTGCTGAGGGCTGCTCACAAAGAAAAGACAAATATGGGTGAAAATATATAGAAGAAAGTGAGATTTAAGAACAGATTTCACAAATTAAAGATAATAACAATATTTTTAAAGTTTCTGAAATTCCTGATGTAAGCTATTAGAAGAACCAGCCCAAAGGGAGAGAGTTGCAAAAAGCTTTGTCTTCAGCCCTTTCATTTGGATGTGTTCTGATCAGAGATATCTGAGGCCCTGGATATAAGGCACAGAGGCTTTCGTGGAGAAGTGTAAATATATGTTAACTGGGCGGCCTTCATAGGAAATTAAACATGTGGGTGTAGATGCTGCTATGCAAGGTCCTGGCATACAAGGGGGAGAGCAAAGAAGTAAGAATTGCATTCTAGGAAACTCCACCTTGCAAATGGAGGTGGTTTGATATGGAGAAAGGGATGGGCTAGAGAAAATGAAAATAAATGAGAAAAGGCTTTTGTTCAGGAAGCAAAGTAGAGACTGCCATTAGTTTTCCTACCTGCCATACATACTAAGCGGTGTTTCGACGTTGTATTTCTTGCAATACTTGTAGCAAAAGATCTAGAATCTAAAAACAGTTAAATAAATGTTTGCTAGAGATAACAGAAGGAAGGAAGGTGGGTAGGCAGTCAGTCAGGCAGCAAGGGGGGTGGGGAGAAAGAGATGAACAAGAGTGAGCTAACGTCAATGTCTCATTTATATGTAAAATGGGAATTGTGAAGGCTGTAAGAGATACTATGTGTAAAATGCCTAGTGCAGCATCTGATATACTGGAGGTGCTCAAGAAATGCTAAATATCATCATCATCATCATCATCATCAATCATTGTCACCAGCACCACCAACACCAGCACCACCATCATCCCTTGGAATACTAACAAGGATATGTCAGAAATGCTTCAGTTTGCCAAGATCTACTAATACATCTTTCTTGATAATCCTCCCACTCATATTTCAACCCACTTCAGTTTAGCTTCTACCCCCTGACACTTCAGGAACTCATGCCTGCCAAATTTACTAATAATCTCTTTGCTGCAAAATCCAGTGGACAACTTTTAGTGCATGTCTTCCTGGCTTCCCTGCAGCATTTATCATTACTGATGAATTCTTACTTTTGGAAGCCTTCTTCCTCTCTGGCTTTTGGGTCAACCTTCCTGCCTATATTCCCCCCATGCCTATAGCCATTTCTAAATCTCCTTCCTGAGCTTCTCATCCTTGCTTTACAGCCTGAGGGTTGACATTCTTCAGCGATCAGGAGCAAATATGGTTAAGAAATGTTCTTAAAATTTAGCTTATTCTCAAGAGAACAGAAAAAAGTAAAGTGACAATGTTAGTCTGCAGACCAGATTATAGAAAAAATATTCTGCATGTGTTAATGGCCCACATAGAATGCATAGATTATTTTTCCATCCTGGATCAAATATATTTTCACAAAGCGAAATGGTAAGAATCTGATTTTTTCAGAAGTAATACATTCAAAAGAAGAATTTTCTTAAGCAGGTATAGTCAGTCTTTCTAGATGGTATTTGGAACTTTTTAAATGACCATATTATCTGGTGAAGCTGGAAGCAAGCATGTGTATTTTATTTTAAGAATTTTAATCCCATCACTCTCAACCCTCAGGAATGATCTTATAAATTCTATGACACTTTCATAGTACATATTATAGCTTTACTTTTATGGACAGTTTTCTCCATATTATTATTTCAGAATACTAATTAGAAAAATTACCTAATATGACATAACCATAATAACTATGGTTGACCTGGAGAAAATACAAAGAAAATTATCAAGCAAAAAAAAAAAAAAGAAAAAGTTTTCAGTGTCCTCGGTGTTAATCCACTGAAATTCAGTGAATCTAGGCTTCACATGCATGCCCATATGGTACCAGTGAGCTAACCCAATTTGTACTGACATGAGCAGGTGTCTGTAGGTAGGTCAATGAAAGTCATCATAAGCCAAAACAGGTTTCCCAGCATATGAATCTTAACCTGCAGACCCTTGTATTACAGGACAGTAGTGGGCACATGCAGACCATATATATATAGACAGGGAACTTGTGCCGTGTTCAGACTACAGAACATGGGGTTCACCTTGCACAACATGGTTTATCTAGCCATGTGCCATTCATAGATGCATTTCCTTATGAGAAATCCTTGGGCTGTTCTCTGGAGAAGTTGCTGTTTCAGACATTTATAGGTGTCCCATATGGCATGGAAAAGGAGATAATTATGAAAAGATGTAGACGATCACAGAAAAATATTTCTCTAAGTTACTTTGCCCAAACTTTGAAAATCTGAGGTTTCTTCCAGACTACCAGGCTCTGAGAAACATAATTTCTTTTGTGGAAGAAAAACTGAATAACTGTTAATGAAAATGTCACTAAATGCAAGGCAGAAAATGAAAGAAAAATGTATGTCATCCCCTGGTTATGATATCCCTGCTTAACATTCAGAGTTAAAATGTCAGCTGACTCCTTTTTCATTTAGTCAAATCTTCAAACCAAGCCACTTCCTCCTTTACGAGACCTCTTACTTCAGGTTCTTATCTCCTGAGTGGCCTGCTGCCATCATTTCTCTGCTTCAACTCACCTATGCAGTTCAGCCATAAAATTATACCTGAAAATATAGATTTGGATAGGAGAGTTTTCAGCACAACCTATTTAAATGGGTCTCTCTTATAGAATCAACTGCTTAGTATTTATCCTGACCTCTTTCATGGCGCACCCCAATCTGACCTTAAACCCTTGCTCTTAACTTCCTCCCTGCTACTCAAAGCCTCCATCTCTGTGAAATGGGAATTGGTTAATGCTCTATGCCTTTGACTTGTATGAAATTTCGTTTTCCTGATTTTTCCCTTAACCTTTGAACAACTCCTGCATTATAACTTGTAGAACATCTTTCCTGCCTCATTGTTTAATCAGCCCTTACTCAGTGCTCCCTTTCCACTCGGAGCCTAACATGGACCACATGGAACTGTAATCACAGATTTTCTTTCTCCAGAAAGAGGACAGATTCTGCATCCCATTCAACTTTGCAGTGGAAGTGCCTCAGTCGGGCCCAGGTGTGAACACAGCTGGAAATTCAGGTGATATTTTTAAATCAGTGATTGGGTCAATTCAAATTTGCCTCTTAGGAGAAAAAAGTGTGTGTGTGTGTGTGTGTGTGTGTGTGTGTGTGTGTGTATTTGCGTGTGCCTAGAAAACTTAAGTTGCTTGGGTTACATCAGATATAGTCTTACAAATAATTACAACAAGTCGTGATTATAAAAAAGAGGTGTTAGAAAAAACTTTCTACTTGCCTTTTGGCTTTAAAATGAAATGGTGCTGCAATCGGCAGTTTGTGGGGAAAGCTGGCTGGGAAACTGTGAAAGGACTAAATGGGAAAATAGCTAGTACTTACTAAGGGCATCCTAATATGGTGGCCATGGTTCCAAGTGTTTTATAGGTAGTAACTCATTTAGTATACACGATAATCCTACAGTATAGCTACGATCATGGCACAGGGTTGTGTTACTGGATTGGTTTCACAAAGGCACTTGGCAGAGAGTGGGGATGGGGCAGAAATCTAGCTCTCACTCGGTGCACCTTGCCCTGTGCTCTGGCTTGGCAGAGAGGGGGCTCCTTTTTCTTCACACAAAGATGCATTTAGGTTGCAAAATTAATGGGCACCTGTCCAGATGGTACATTTTTTCCAAATTCACACAAAAGCACAGAATATTCCAGTGGTATCCTTAGAGGAAGGCTTTATTTTTATTCCAATTTTACAGATGAGGTAATTGAGGCACAAAGAACTCAAGGAATCTGCCAAAGCTTGTGCAGCTTGTAGGTGACAGTGATAAGATACAAACCCAGGCTCCCAGCTCCAGAGTATGCATACTTAATCACTGTTAGACGCTGGATCTCTGTTGCATGTTTGGAGTACTTTTCCCATACTAGCTTATATGAGCTGAATTTTACATGTATTAACTAACTTAATCCTAACAATAACCTTAAGGAATCAGTCCCTTAGGACACGCAGCAATGACTCAGCCTCTATAATCCTAAGAGATGGTCCTTTGTGGGCATGGCTGTACCCTGGTGGAAACAGAGCCAAAGAGATACTTCACTGATCAGAATTAATTGGCACATTGATATGCTTGACAGCTTGCTAAGCAAAAGAGAGTTTAATTAAAATAAAATATTATGGGTAGCACTGGGAGTTAAACTAGTGGGAGATAAAAATCTAAGTGAGAACTAAAATTAATAGATATTTAGAAAGCTTCAACAATACATTTATTGGCAGGGTGATATACTAGATAAGGTATAGAGTAAGAAAGAGTTGAATTTGCAAATACAAAATGCAGTTGATAAAAACAATACCTCATATTAGAAGGAAAGGATGGATCACTCGGTGACCGATATTGGGACAACTGGGTTGACATTTGAAAAAAAAAAAAACAGTTGAATTCTCACATATGTGTGAAATTAATTATATTCTAAGTTATTCACTGTAATAAAATTTTTAATGGTAGAACAATGGAAGCAACGTAAATGGACAAATAAAGTACATGAGAATGTTACAATGAACACTGCGCAACTACTGAAGGACAAAATAAAAAGCAAAAACAAGAACTCTATACAGCTTGACACAGAATATTTTCCTTTTGCTTGTTCATGCAAAAAATCATATCTCTGGAAGAATATACATAAGAATAAATTTATTGGTTTAATAAATGTGGTTATTTCTGGGGAAGGGAATTAGGCAGCAAAGGGAGAGAAGTGGAGAGAAAGCTTTTCACTGCTTATCTATTTGGGGCCATGATGCACATTACCTGTTCAAACAAACTAAAAATATAAAACAAAAAAGATCCTGGTTTGACTTCCAGTTCTTCTACTTAGTGCAACTTTGGGCCAGTTTACTAAATTTTCAGAGACTCATTTTCTTTTCTGTAAAATGCTAATTGGAATCCCTGCATCACAGAGTATAATGAGGTTTAAATAATGTAATATACGGAAAGTTCTTACTACAGAACTTGACACACAGTAAAGAAGTACTAGATCTCTTTCCATCACTTCCCTTTCTTGGAGGACACAAACTCCACTGGCTGATAGTTTAGGCAGATAATATAAGTGTGACATAGGCTGGATGCAGGAGATTAGGGAGTGGTAGGGACTTTGGCATATTCAAGGTACTCAAATTACTATGTGTGTGCATACCCAAGTGTAAGTTATACATATATCTAAATATTACATACGTACACGCAGTCTGCTGGCTGTCCTTATGTCATTCTTGCTTTCACATAGGGATTTGCATTTTACAAAATTATTTCACAATATCTGTTTCAAGCCACGGAAAAATCATTTCAACTATATTGTACCAGTAGAATTAGAATAATAAATTATTATTTTTCAAGTAGGTCTAAGACATAATTTTCTCTAAGTTGAGTTAGTTAATATTACTGGCTTTGCTTTTTCACAGGAAAAGAAAAAACCACACCATAGAACTATATAGCTACTGACTGCCAGACTACAATTGGGAGGTTAAAAACGAAGGACACCTCTAACATCTTGGCTACGGCTCTTGTGACAGACTTGATGGATAAGGCACTGCTGCTTGCAGCTAATAAATCTGATTGAGGTAAAGTCAGGCAGAGGTGACACAAGTGATCCAAGTCAGAAGGTTAATAATAGCAAAATCACACACAGGGGGCAGGATATGGTTAAAATTACAAGAGAATAATTGCAGGTACCATGTTCAGATTTAGGGGAGTGATGATTCAATACTCCTTGCCTCAACAAACTTCCTGGTTTAAATAAGTTAAGCTTAAATAAACAATAGAGTGGTAAACAAATTAACCCTCATGCTCAATTCTCTGGGGAACTTCAGATTCTTCAGGGACAAGTTTAGATACAGCTCATGATATATATCCATCTGTTGTCTTAACACATAGGTATACTCTGAAAACTAGGAACATCATCTATTAATTTCTATATAAAACTAAATTCAGACTTGTGTAGACTGAAGTAACTGACTAATATTTGTGAAATAGCCTAGAATTAATACCACTAGCAATATGGACCAAATGGGAAATAGAGCATTGCATAACATTATTTTCATTTAGTTATTCTGTGAAGACCCTTCCTAAACCCTAGACAGTACAAAGACTCTCATGGATGATACAAAGTCCGTGGTGTTGTGCCATCTGAAATAACCTCCACTTCACATCTTGTTTCTTTAGTCAAGAAGAGTCAAAGAACAGGTGCTACATAAATGTGCACAAAATTGTCTAGCTGAAACGCTATTCTAAGACCATATTACTGGGACCGTATTTCTTTTCTACCCTTGGACTCAGTCTGGGTAAAGAAAGACTGCTCGTGTCATACGCAAAGGCTCTCTCATCTCCCAAATTTAAAGACTTCACTTTAAGAAGTACTTGACTGTGTTTCTCCCAATTATCTTTTTAGAGAAGTTCTATCTTGAATACTGGTGCTGGTCTAGAGCTTACTAATTTGGCTCCTATTTCGGAAAAGCTGCATTATATTGACTTTGTCTCGGGGATGGGATTCCTAGTGTTCCGATTTGGAATCCTGACATGACTGGATCTCAGCCCACCCTAAAATACTCTTGATTTCCCTTCCCTTCAACCTTCCTATAACGGCCTTCTTTATTATTTTTGCATGCATGTTTTTCTTCTGTGTCCACTCAGTCCCAAGCATGGTGCTTTTAAACCAAAAAGTTGTCAACAAATGTCATGCCAAAAATACAAAACGTGCCTTCCCTTAATGCCCTGGATGCACTCAGTCTTCTTCCTTTGTGTTCCTCAAGCCCCCAGTGAAATTAGCCCCTTCATTTTCATTGAAAAGCTCCAAACATCTTTTTCATCTTTCTAGCCCAAGCTTGTGTCTGGCAGGATGCAAGTGGAGAAATAATTGTTGATCCAAAGGGAACTGAACTTAAAGACAGATTGTTATCCTTTTTGCAAATAATATACTACATTTTGTACTTTTTGCTCTGACCACTGTGGAATTTGTCATTTATATCTAGAACATTCATTAAGCAATGGAAACTATGTTTAATGAGAATTGTTTAACTTAAAAATAAAAACAACAGGAAATTGGGACATAATTAATAATGACAAACTGGTTGGAGCATATTAATATGCATTAATGCATTGTTTCTCATTTAGTTTGTGGTGGGGATTATGGATGACTGACTGTAAAAAAATGTTTAAAAGAGCCTGTAATTTTTCTTAATGAAATAAAGTTGGTCAACATAATTCACCTTTTCTTTGCCATAACTCAATTTTGATGCAACGTAATCAGTGCTCTAGATCATTTTGGGCATGTGATGGTCAAAAAGTAATATGATTCTTCTGCTCTCAGGGTGTTACAAAATATACATGGGCTTGTGAAGCAATTTGGGTCAGTCGCTAAAATTACTGCTTCCATAGATCAGAGAAAGAGAGACATAGAGAAACGATAAATTTTAATGCTTACAAAAGCAAACTAGAAATGAAAAGAAAATCCCAATCTAATGGCTGAACACAATGGGTAAATAGGGTTTGTTGTGAGAGAGACAGAAAGTTGTCACCTTCATGGGATAAAATACAATAAAGTCAGTTTTACCATCAAGCTCAGGATACATAAAATTAACATAAAATTTATGTTACCATGTCTTTAAGGTAAGGCTTTAATGGCAGCAGTAAATTTAGTGGCTGACCCAAATTGCTTCAGAAGGCCACACATATCTTGTTCTTGCCTAAGTACAGAAAATTTATATATATATTTTTTATTATCTCATGCCCAAAGTGAGCCAGAGTACTGATTATATTGCATCGGAAATGAATTATTTTTTAGAAAGGCGAATTATGCTGATCACCCTTATTCCATTAAGAAAACCACATTTATAAGGATACTGTCTGTTGCTCTTTTACAAAAGGAAGTATATTGTGCTATTTCAGTGTTACTTTCAAAAACAATTAAAATGGAGTGGGACATGATAAGAAAAGTCTACTGTGATTGGAGCTACATAATTTTAGATTTTACCTTCAGTGTCTTCTTTCATAGAAGAATTAACTGATTACAAGTTTCCTTCTCTGTGAAATGGGGATAATAATATTATGTATCTTACCAGGCTGATGTGGAGATTAAATGAGATAATGTATGTAGCACTCAGCACGCATGAAAAAGAACAACATAAAAATAGTGATAAAGAAGAAAACAGGAATATATTTAAATCAACGCTGTGGGTTTTATTTGTGATTAGATATATTTCTAAAGAAATTTCAAAGTATTTTCTTCCATATTGTAGCCTGAGGAATGACTGTGAGAAGTAAAATTGTATATTTTATTTAATGATAATAAGAGGAATCACTTACAGAGAAAATTCACACAGCCAGTGAATGGCAGAATCGGGATCTGAACCCAAGCGTGTGGCACCAGAAAGAACCCATGTTCTTACCAACTATCTTAGTTTCCTCTCAGTAGTCACATGGTTCAGAGCTATCTGGACAGAATTAAGTGATTACCTTAACTAGGTTTGAAGATGATCATCTCTTTATCTTTTCAACTATCGCATCACCATTTTTGCTGCTATTATAAAGTTGCTCATGGCAAACTTTATTCCTCCAACCTCTTTTAGTATCTTAAAACTGCTACCTCATACTTAGTTTAAAAAATGAATAGTCATTTCTTTGCTAGATTTGTCCATGAATTTATATAACATGCCGTACACAGAATAAAAATATTTTCTGAGGATAAGGCAACAACTTTCAAGACAAGACAAATCTAGACAATAAAGACTATATGACCTAGGAGCAGCCGATATTTGCTAGGCCTAACAAGCTACAATCTATTTGCCTCAAGGCACAAAAGAAGCCAAAGAACATCTTTCTTATTAAGAAGAAAAAAATCTTTCAAGGGCTGCATGTTGCCCTTGAAGCAAGCTAAGCATTTAGTAAGTTTAACATAGTTTTTTTACCATTCTTTAGGGAATACTTTATTTCCAAGAATGGCAGGTACCATGTGCTCTGAATGATACTAGCAGGTGGTAACTAAAATACTATTCCACTTAATGGGATTTTAGAAACACAGTGGAATGTTGGGGGAGTACTCAAGCATTCCGCTAAGCATAAATTCCCAAGTTGTATAACAATGCTAAGTGCATCATCTTAAACATACGCTGTTGTTCATGTACTTAATTTCTGCTTATGATAGCTACAGTGGTACTGATGTACCAGGGACTCTTGATGGTTATTTATCCCTGGGCTTCACTGCATGCTTCGTGGCACTGCAGTACCGAGAAAGATCGCTACCTGAGGAATCACAAGGGAAAGATTTTACTTGCTGCTCCACCAGCAATTGGCTTGGGCAAAGCATTATACCTCTCTAGGCCTTGTTCTCTTAAATGTGAATATTAATTTTTACTATTTCACAGAGAGCTTATTAGGATAAAATTTGACATCTGTGAAAATGCATTAGAAAATAAAAGTCTTATAAATAACAAATACCCACAAAAGCAACTGAGGCACAACGTCACAGAGCCTGTAGTAGGAACTCACTTGAGTGTTTTTTGATTGTTACCATTGGTTCCATTACTTAGGTGTTTTTCACCTAACCAGTAGGCTTCTTGGTTGGGGTTCAGGACAATATTTTCTACAGCTTATGATCATAATATATAGGATAATGAATTTAATCTGTAGATTTTGTTTTTGATGGCATGTAAGTACTTGCCTCTGATCTCCTACAACTTTATAATATTTCTGCCTGTTATCTCACTATGCTTATCTACTTTTCTTCTTATGGATGACTATACTTGTTTCAGTCTTAGCTTTAGTCAGGAAAACCTACTTGTTCTCTCCTTCCCTTAGCCCTTCTCCGGTCAATCCACATGCATAAGAAGTTTCTTTCCCTCTTGGTATGTTATACTTCTTCAGTCCTTTAAAACTCAGCATAATAGTCCATCTTCTGAAAGAAGTCCTTCTTAATTAACCCAGGTGCATTTACCATGCCACACTATTTCAGTAGGCCCTGTGATGTACGATACACATACACAGACATACAGACGCGCACACACAATTGTTATATTTATTCCCTTATGTGATTATACATGGATTCAGTGGTTACCTTTTGGGGATCTAAACACAACCTTCCTCACTTCAAACAAATTCACTCATACAAAGTTCTAGGTCAGAAGCAGAGCTATGAAGGAGCCCAGTAGTAAAAACAAAGGGAGGGAAGAAAGAGGGAGAGAAGAGATGCTAAATGAGTTCTTTGGTCAGATACATATAAAAGGTGAATTAGCCAAGAAATAGCTACAACCTCCTCTAAACCAATGCTTTGGGTTTTCATTACCATCTGAGCCCCTGTCATCACCAAGGAATAGTCTTGGGCATATGTCAGGTGACATAGACTGCATCCCGTGAAAGCAACATCCTCTTGTTTGCTTTAGTGCTTTACAGTTTGTAAAGGTTTTCTCAGATACTATTCCATACACTGATATAACTGTGAGAATAAACCAATTGAAACACTATCCTCTTTGAGAAGAAGAGTAAATTATCACATATATCTATTTATTTATATGCAAATTGGGCTCTCTCTACAAACTGTAAAAGCGACTGTTGACTTTATGGTATCAGGAATCTGGTGAGTTGTAAGTTGCATGAAAATGATGAAAAAGGAATCTGTGTATAATGCATCAGCTTAGGAGATGGGCTTTTCATTCAGGTGTTCTCTCAAGAAAACCCACAAGCTGAGTTTCAGACTAGATGGAAAAGGTAATTTCAAAATTATGCTGCACAAAGAGCTAATGTGACATAGCTCCAGGCACTAGAGTTATAATTAAATTAAATGTAACAGTGATTGAAGATTGCCAAGCCCCTGCTGTTGGACAAAGCAAAGGGAACACATATTCAAAATTCACAGTAAGATGTGTAAATTTTAAATAAGCCTTAACCAAGCTTTCATTTGCATGAGGCCAGCTTCCTCATAAAAAATAAATTATGTTATCAGTGGAATGTGAATGGCAGGTGGACAAATAAAATGAGGGGAATGTCAACCCACATAGATACTAATAAAGATATAATCTTCCACCTGTAGAGGTTATTGGTAATTTTCTCATTAAGACTGTGAAACAAAAGCAATGGATTTTTTTGTTGTTTGTTTTCAGAAAACATAGTGTACATAACATTTACTGAACCTAAAATGTGTTCACACAGATGTATGGAACTCAACTCAGAGAAGAATACTCTGATATTTTTAATAAAAACTCACATTATTGGAAAGATGAACTTTCTTTTGTTGTAAAATAAAATATACAATGAAGTCCAAGCCGTGATACTTCAAGTTATATGTTCATCTATCCCTTTCCTGGGTTGTAATTTTATTAGGAGCTCCCTCAGTATTTGGGGGGTCAAATCCATGTTGTCTCAAAATACCAAGTTGGTACTTGAAACCTTTTTGAACTTTAGCCCTAAGGAAGATGCAAGAATGTTAATATCTGAATCTTGTGTGTGTGTTTATAAATGGCAGCAAAGCATTTAGTAATCACAGTGGAATAAAGAAAACATTAGCAATAGCTGGCATTGTTTCCAAGAAAACACAATCCAATGGAATGATAAAGAAATCATGCAGAATATTGAATGTAAGCACACAAACCCTGGATTTATGTTGAAAATGGGAACCAAAGTGAAAGAATAGTTGGATAGTACATTATTGTGAGCAGTGAGTGCTCTTTTGAAAAGAGACATTTTTAAGAGAACAGGTTTCTTAAAGAAGAAGTATTTTCAACTATGAAGAATTTCATTCTATGAAATTTCTATAAAAAATGTAGACTAAACATTAGGAGAGCACATGTAAGAATTATAATTTAGTAATGGAAAGGACAGGTTTTATAAGTCTTGAAGAAGGATGTGATAGGAAAGGTAATCTAACAAATACAGACCTGGTGGGAGCAGAAAATGGAGCAGTCTAAAATTACTTAGCAATAATAGCATAATAGAAATAAAATCTAATGGAGTAATGAGAAATGGATATAGCACTTGAATGTATTTATAATAGCAGACAGAATTAATCAGGGTTGAAAGGAAAAACTGAGCCACCAGCATATAGATGAGAGGTAAAGCCATGGGAACGGTAGCAATAACCCAGGGAGAAGGGTAAACATAAAAGAGAAGGTCACTAAATGCAGCAATACAGGGGAACTTGAATATTTAAGAGTGACTCTACATTCAACCCATCTTTATTATTCTGCTCATATTCCATCTCTTTCATCAGCCTTCTTCAAACACTCCTGTTCAGCCAGTTGTCTTTTATCTTCCTCTTATGTGGTAGATCATTTCTTACACGATTATTAAACTCTCCATTATTTTGGAGAGCTTAGTATGTTATCTTTTCAATTCTATTGCTATTTAAAGACTGGGTTCAGCAGTTGTATTTATTTGCATCTTTAATGGCCAATAGTTCAATTCTACAAGCAGAGTGGGTATCCAGCATTTGTCATATGGATAAACAGATCAACTTGCTTTGTTTGCAGATAGATAAATTACGTTAAAAGGAGTAAAATGACTTATAATATCATGTAAGAACTGAGTAGTATAATTGGAAGGAAAAGGCCACTCTTTCCGTAGCCTGGAAGTTCTGGGATGGGGATGGGGGTAAATCAGCTTCAAAGGAAAGATTTAGGGAAGTTAAACAAATGTGAAGGCAAAGAGTAAAGACATAACTTAGAATAAGTTGAAAACATAATGTGGGAGAGATTAAGACATTTCTTAATGAAAACAAATATGGGGAAACCAATACAAAATGTCAAGGTTTAATTTTATGGGTCAAAACTTAAAATAATACAGTCTCCAAGATTTGTCACTTGATAGTAAGAATTTCAGGGACAAATACAATCAATACTATTTCATATTGATTTTGTAGTGCTGATTTGAAGTGGTGCATTGGAAATAGTGGTTCTAAATCCACTTGGGTTCCTTACAGTTTCGGTATCAAAACACCAAATAATGCTTTCTCTTTTTTGCCTGAAGGCAACATTTTAAGCTCAAGGAGTTCCTACAAAGGACACATAAAATCTTAAGCTCTTGGAAATATAATTCCTTGTAGACATGGGTTTTTAATAGCAACATGGAGAGCTGTGTGAGTGGCTTCACTGAATATATATTATACCAGACACTTTGAGATGCTTGGTGGTTAGGCCATGATCTTTCATTGGATTATATCATCAGCGTTCATTTTTCACCTTAACTGGTAAAAAACAAGTTTGCTTTTTTATCGTTATTAGCTTTGGAAAGCACTGTTTTATGATTCATAGCATTTAGGAAACCTTAAAATTACTGTATTGAGAGGGAAAGCAGATCATCTCACCTTAGTAACTGAAATTAAACCTCTTCCCCCCCCCCCCCCCCCCTCCAACTATAAGCCATAGTTAATGTTCAATTACTTGGCTTTGGGTTGATGGATCTGTTTCTCCCATTTCTGAAATAAATTGTCTGTATTATTCAGATCAGTGCTCCACCTTTCCGTTTTGCTTTCTGCATTGTTGAGCAAACCTGATCACTCAGGGGCACTTAATGTTGTGCCTGGCAGTGTGATTGACAGAGACCCACATTTAGCTCTTAGAGAGATTTTTCCAACATTATCTGGACTGTAGTGAAATGAACATTTTTAAAAATTGTGAAGACACAGAAAACAACAGAAGCCAGCTCTTTAAAATTTTTTTTAAGAACACAGAATATAATGCAATATTTATTTTAAAATATCTTTTAGAGAGCTAAATTCACCCGGTTATTTTAAGAACATAAATCACGTTATATTTAAGATACTTTGACGTAAAATTATACTGATCGGTTGGTTTATTTGCTGATGTGGTGGCCCAGGAAAAACATTGAGACTATGTAATAAAAGTTTCTTTTTATTTATTTTAAATACAAACTTTTAAAGTAAAAATATCTTTAAACAGTTTCCTTTAACGTATTTGTTTAGGTATTAACGTTTCCAGTTTAAGCATCTTGTAGTGCTGCACAATGGATACAACATTATGTCCATTTTATACTCAGATGACTTGGATTCAAGCCTTATTTTCTATTTTTCCTTATTGGACAAGGTCTTTAAATTCTTCGAAAAAATGGGACTTAAAAATCCCTACATGGATCACAGAATATTGGAAGACCCAACAGAGAGAATATATGTGAAAATCTTAGATTTAAAGTACTATTATCATTTATTACTAAAAGTCATATTTAGACATCTGGTCCAAGAGAAGATGGTGTAGACCCAATTTTCCCTTTTCCTTCCCTCTAAATACAACTAAAAACCCTTGAAGTAATTCAGCAGACAGTCATAAAAAGACTTGGAAATTTGGAAAGAAGATGACAGATTGGCTAGGGACCACAGGATTTAAGCAATGACACCACAGCAAGTTTCTAAGGTTTTCTTTTATCTCCCGTATATCTCAGGCTGTTTTCCAGGGAGGCCTTCAGCCTGGAATAGACAACAGGCATATACAAACAAAGAAGCAAGCAAACATATGAAAAAGTCTACTCTCTCCAGCAGAAGGGCCAGAAAAGGGAAAGTAGCAGGGACCTGGGAGAAGCCTTAATCTAGACCAGTAATTAGTGGCAGTGGTAGGTCCCTTTTACCTATAGTGGTGGCATCAGTAGAGACCACAAAGGCCAACACATCCCACACCAGCAGTGGCAATGTGATGCACCTGCAGTGGTGATGTCAGCAGATCCCACATGGGTGACCCATCCTCTGCCCTACACCAGCCAGTACCACAGAGGCAGAGAACACAGCCCAGGGGAAACCCTTTCCATTCCACAGATCCAATATCTCACATCCCCACTAGTGACAACAGGTGACCCAGGGGAGTACCTTTTGAAACTTGCAGGTGGCACCAGCAGGAATGTATCAGGAGCTCCCAAATCAGAACTAAGTAGATCAAAATAGCATTGCAAGAGCTCTGAAAACTAAATTGCATTTGGAACTACAGCCTACAAAATAGGCCAGAACCTACATACCAAACCAAAACAGCGACCCTGTCTGCTAAAATAAAAGATTTTATTCTAAATGTCTGCATAAAAAACGTTCAGGATAAACTCAAATATACCTTATTATAAAAAAACCAGAAAAGTCACAAACTGAGTGAGAAAAGACAATTTACTCTAATACCTAGAAAAATCAAATGTGGGAATTATCTGACAAGGATTTTAAATCAGCCATCATAAAACTGCTTTAACAAACAATTATGAATTCTCTTGAAAAAATAAAAGAAACTCAGAAAAGAAATAAAAGTTATAAAAAAGCACTAAATACAAATTATAGAATGGAAAAGTAAAATAATAGAAATTAAAATCTTGCTGCGTAGGTTCAGTAGCAGAGGGGACATAACAGGATAGAACAATGAATTGAGGACAGAGCCAAAAAATTTATTCAAAAATTCAGCAACTTGGGAGAAATGAACCAATTCCTGTAAAATCACAAACTACCAAAACTAAAAGAAGATGAAATGCATAGCCCAAATAATCCCATAACCTTTAAAGCAATTGAATTTGTAATTAGAATTCCTTTGGAAAAAATTTCCAGGCTAGGTGGTTTCACTGGAGAATTTTACCAAACATTTGAGGAATTGACACCAATTTTACACATTCTGTTCTAGAAAACAGAAGAGGAAGGAAGGCTTATTAACTCATTTAAATGGCTAGTATTACCCCGATACCAAAACCAGATAAAGACAGTACAAAAAAAGAAAATTACAAACCAATATTTTCCATGAATATGGACACAAAAATCTTTAATAAGGTATTAGCAAGTTGAATAAAGCAGTATATAAAATGAATAACACACCATGTCCAGGGGGACTTATCACAGGCATGAAAGGATGGCTTGATATTTAAAAGTCAATCAATGTAATCTACCATATCAACAGTCTAAATAAGAGCTATCTTATGGTTATATCAATGGAAAATTGTCTATGTAGAAATCACAAGGAACCTACCAAAAAGTGCCTATAACTTTAAAAGTTCTTACAATAAATAAGTTTAGCAAGGTCACAGAATACAAGATCAACACACCCAAATCAAATGCATTTCTGTACACTAACAATAAACATACAGAAACTGAAATTAAAAACACAATACTATTTACATTGCTCAAATAAAATCAAATGCTTAGGTATACACAAAACAAAACATGCACAATATATTTTTGCTGAAAATTACAAAATGCTGATGAAAGAACTCAAAGACTTAAATAATTGGAAAGACTTATCTAGTTCATGGATTGTAACACTCATACAGTAAAGATGTCAATTCTCCCCAAACTGATTTAGAGGTTTAATGCAATTCCTATCAAAATTCCAGCAAGATTTTTGAAGTCATAGACAAACTTATTATAAAATTTATATGAAAAGGCAAAGAATTTAAAATAACTAAAATAATTTTGATAAAGAATAAAGTATAAAATATTACTCTACCCAATATTAAGACTTACAATATAGCTACAGTAATCAGAACAGAGTGGTAAAGGGACACATAGATCAATGGAACGCAGTGATTTATGACAAAAGTGCACATGCAATTCAATGGAAGGAAAATAGCCTTTTCAACAAATGATGCTGGAGCAGTTGGACATCCATAGGCAAAAGAAAAGAAAAAAAAAAAAAGAAGAAAAGAGCCTCAACCTAAACTGTACACCTTATACAAAAATTAACACAAACATAATAGATCACTTATATGTAAAATGAAAACCTATACAATCTTTAGAAAAAAAACATATAAGAAAATCTTTGGGACCTAGGTTAGGTGAAGATTTTTCTTTTTTTTAGACTTGATATCAAGAGCACGATTCTTAAAAGGGAAGTGATAAACTGGCTTCATCCACATTAAAAACATTTCTCTGCAAAAGGTCCTGTTAAGAGGATTAAAAGGCAAATCACAAACTGGGAGAGAAAATGTCTATAAACGACATATCTGATAAAGGGACATGCATCTAGAATACATAAAGAATTTTAAGACAAATGAACTGGGCAAAAAACATGATCTGACATGCCATCAATTAGGATATACAGATAACAAACAATCACATGAAAAGATATTCAATATCACTAGCCAATAGAAAAAATGCAAATTAAAACAAAAAAGCAGTACCAATACACAACTATCAGAATGGCTAAAATAAAAAACCTAGTCATAACACCAAATGCTGGCAAGGATGTAGAAACACTGGATCACTTGTTCATTGCTGGTGGGAATTTATAAAAGGATACAGCCACTCTGGAAAATAGTTGGCAGCTTCTTCTAAAACTAAAATGCACTTACCATATTACCCAGCAACTGGGAATTGGGCAGTTATCTCAGAGAAGTGAAAATCTACGTTCACTCAAAAAAACTGTATAAAAATGTTCATAGCAGCTTTATTCAAATTAGCCAAAAACTGGATACAACCCAAAAGTCGTTCAATGGGTATATACTTAAACTGCTGGATATCCATGCCATAGTATGCTGGCATGGCATACAAAAATAAAAAGTAGTAAACTATCAATACACACTCTTGAATGGATTTCAATAGAATTATGTTGAGTGGAAAAAGCCAATTTCAAACGTTAATTGATTATACATATCTGTGGGGTACAGAGTTGAATATTAGTGCGTGTGCACAAGAACTGAGACCACCAGAGGTGGGAAAGGGGGAGAAGGAAGGGGATTAGTGAGAAATTGGTAAAGGACCATAAAAAAATGATTACATTATGTAATATTGAATATACTAATATCCTGATTTGAGCAACACATATTGCACACAGGTATTGATATTCAATGCTGTTCCCCACAGATATGTGTAGTCGATTATGTTTAAATAAAAAGTTTACACACTGTGTGATTCCATTTATATAACATTTCTGAAGTAACAGTTATTGAAATGGAAAACAGATGAGTGATTGTCAAGGGTGAGAAGTTGGGCAGGGAGAGGAGATGGTTATGGCTACGAAGGGGTAGCACAATGGAGCTTTGTGGTGGGGGAGCAGTTCTGAATTTGATTACGATCACAGTTATGTTTAACTAATAATTGCATGGAACTACACGTACACCTACCCACACATACACAGAGATGAATACTCGTACAACTGGTAAAACCTAAATAAGCTTTCTTGATAATACCATTGTTGATTTCCCAGTTTTGATATTGTATTATATTTATGTAAGTTAACATTGGGAGAGTTCTTGAGGGGTATCCATAATCTCCATGTATATTTCTTTTAAACATCCTGTGAATGTTTAAAAAGTTTTTAAAAAGTCATATTTGAAAAATTTTGAAATCATTCGACTGCTATGCAGAACAAACAGATTTGATGATGTCAATATTATTTTAAAAGTTGTGTGTATTAAGGAGTAAGTATAAGATAGAACTCATTCCTAAACATAAAAGTTACTTGAGCATCAAGACATAAAATGAGACAGAATTTTATAATCCTTACATAGGTACTGCTTTATAGTGACAATAAATATGAACAGGTAGGAAGGGAATATCATTCCTGTACAGGAATGATATTCAAAATTTTTAACTTTTATGGTCTGGAAATCAACAAATCCAGAGCAAACACTGGACTCAATTAGAACAGATGTCAGTCATGAACAAACCAAAATTCAGTACCAATGCACAACAGTGTAATATCCATCCTATATGATTTGTTTTGGATAAATTGAATTATTTCCTCCACAAAAGATTTATATTTCTAAACTGTTGGTATTTTGAGTACTCTTGAGCTGAAAATACTTGAAAGGGTACTATATTATTGGATGAAGCACACCTGAAAGCATTGCTATAGAAAATCATGACTAATATGAATAATTACTAGTTAGCTAAATAAGAATTAACTGCTTCTATTAAAATATTTGATATTTCCTCACTTTTTTTTTACAAAAACATCTAAAATAGCGGTATAGAAACAAAATAACATTCAAATTAGTTTATAATATTTAAAGATAGGTGTTCAATATTTACATATAAATGAATTTTTACAATTTTGAAGTGTTAGTACTTGAATAGTTAATTGTTAATTGTTAGGGTCTATTTTTATGAATATTTCTAGTGGAAAAATTCCAAGGTACCTTACAAACATAACCTTAGCAAGTTTATCAAGATTAGAAAAACAAATAATCAAAGGTAAAATTAATTTGGTCATACTTCTTGAGAAATTAGGATCACTAATTATCAAAACAAATTAAATGGGAAAACGTGCCAAAACCTCTGTATAAGGGGAGATAAACTATGTAGTCTAGAAACAGGATCTGAAGTATGAAAATAAAAGTAGCATCCCTTAATCTGTGTGTCAGTTTTATAAAACTCATTTAAGAAATGACTTGAAACCACCTAGTGTTTTCCACTGTTTGAGAAAGACAACCTCATTCCCTTTAAAAAATTCCATTTAATAAATATTATAAAACATGGTTCATGCTGTCTTGGTTCATGTACATTTTGGACACAATTTTTTAAAAGACAGATTAAGTAATACTTCAAAGCATAAGTTAATGCCAGCTGAAATGCAGTTCTCAAGCAGGTAAATGGGTTAAGATAATGTGATTTTTTTTGTAGTAAAATAACTCACTTATAATTCATAGATATTGAATACAGAAATAAAGCCACCCAGCTTGTACAGATGTGATTATAACTTTGCCAGAATTTAGAGACAGCTCAACAGAATGGAGGGGGAAAACCCCCAACGTATTAATATAAGGCTGGAATTAGATAGATGGATAATTTCAGCCTTCACGGATATGTTCATTTCCATCTCTCCAGAACACCCTAGAGTAATTCAAAGCTGTTAAGGTACTCCAATTATTCTGAAATTTTTCCCCCTTGTCTTCTAGGAGGCTAAATTGCTGGCTCAGAGTACTACCTACAGGAAAGGAAGTGAGCAGTTATTTATAATTTACAATATGACAGGCATTGTGCTTCTTCTATTTGAAGCTAAATATGCATGAAATAGGTATAATTAGCATTTTATCGGTAAAAAAGCCTAGGCCCCCAGAGATTAAGTACCTTGCTCAAGAGCCCAGAGATTTGGGGTTGGAACAGGGTTTTCTCTGACTCCAAATCCTACACAACTTCTTCTCCTGAACATAATAGTGGGTCCTACTTAGTTTAATCACATTTCAACTTTAAGAAAAGAATGGTTCTACAGGCCTAATTCACTTTTGTTATTAACTGTAACTCAGTGATTCTTGTGGGATGTGTCACGATAGGAATGTTTGTGATTGGAAATGTCTCAGGAGAAATCCCAAACTGCTAATTCTGAGGGGACAAATATGATAGGATTTATACACAGTTTAACCAATCTAGCAACCACATTATTTAACAGTTAACTCCTATTTCTGTGGTATTTTTAAAAAGAGTGTATTGGCTTGCTACACAGCACTCCTCCAAATACTAATTAGAATCCAGTAGTAGGTGGAGACTTTTTTCTGCTAAGTAGACTGGTGCTAAAACTCTAAAAATATACAGAGCTATGACAAATGCACAGAACACAGTAACTTCAGTATATTCAACTGTATTGTGAGACAAGGAAATATGTTTTTACATTTAGTAGCAGTATTATCCTTCAAATAAAAAAGGCAGAATGACTACTCTAGCCTCAATAGAATAAGGACTTGTTTAATATGTATTTGTACCGAGCCACCCATGCATCCCTTGACGCCCTTTTTTCCCCTTGATACCAGTGAGAAAATATTTGCTAAATTTTTCATAGTCCAAGAATAATTTAAATCAGTTGGTACCTCCTCCCATCTCTGTGTCACTTGGCTTCCTCTTATAAAAGTTGAGCAAGTAATTAACTTTACACACCGATGTAAACAGATGTGAAGATGCATACATTTACAGATCCACATCTACATACATATACACACATATGTATACACATTTATCCATAATATGCACACATATACGGCAACATAGTTTATAACCTTGAGGGTTTACAATATAAATGGTGATAACGAATTTATTGTAGTCAACCCGGTAAGGTCTAAAATGGGCCACTTAAATATTACTGCACTAAAATTTCTGCTTTCATGTAGGATGGAGGGAGTAGCTTATAACCTGTGAGAAAACAGAAAATTTAGATAAAATGTAAAAAATAAGCAGTTTAAAGGTATCTGAGAACTGCTGAAGCAACAAGGTCTAGAAGGTCTAAGATTCTTAAGAGA
The DNA here is from genome assembly GCF_000696425.1 of Galeopterus variegatus. Classification (NCBI taxonomy): domain Eukaryota; kingdom Metazoa; phylum Chordata; class Mammalia; order Dermoptera; family Cynocephalidae; genus Galeopterus; species Galeopterus variegatus. The sequence goes on from NW_007731546.1 coordinate 36,279, forward strand.
AGATAACCCTGGAGACGTAAGGAAAGAATTTTTGTTGATTCTGGGCTTGTGGAAGAGTCCAGACTTGGCCTGGGAAGAATGGCACTGCTGGGGGTTAGAGAAACCAGCTGAGAGGTGAAGAATCTTGAGGGGTTGGAGTGACAAAATATAGAGTTGAGAGATCTGAAACACTTGGTCAATGATCTCCTAATATGTGTCAAATTCTGAAGCTGTAGGATCTAGAGGCAAAAAGGTATGCTAAAACCGCTGGAAAACACCACTGATTTTTGGCAGTCTTGCAATCCTGAGAAGATAAATATTAAAAAAACCGGTGTTCAAGACCCACAAGAACACACTAGGCTAGGGTTAGTCCTGTGGATCAAATCCAACCTACCCCTGTTTTTGTATGGTCCACAAGCTAAGAACAGTTTATATACTTTAAAATGGTTGAGAAAAGGATCAAAAGAAAAATAAAATTTTGTATGTCAAAGTATACAAAACTCAAATCTCAGTGTTCGTAAATAAAACTTTATCAGAACACATTCATGACCACACATTGACTTTGGCTGTTTTAACACAATGAGTAGCTGCAAAGAGACTGGATGACCTGCAAAGCCTAAAATATTTACTACCCGGCCCTTTATAGAAAATGTTTGCCAACCTGCACTAGGCTGTTAATTGAAAACCCTGGTTGGCAAATGCCCTAAGAGTAAAGGCAAAACAGAAAGAGATTGTGTCTTACCAAAATGCAACCCAACTTCACGTTGGCTCAGTTCTGGATCGATTTAGGGTAATTAGCTTTCATTCTATTTGCCTTGCAGAGGAAGGGTAAAGCTTTGGTAGAGAAAAATATTGTCTTCTGGAGTCACTACAATTTTTAATACACAATTTACACACATTCAAGCATTCAGAAAATTACTGCACTAACTTTGTGTGGTCTGAGCTGATTTGTAATACATAACTGAATTATTATCTGGTAGGCTCAACAGCAATCCACTAACAATCAACATTTTAAAAAGCAATATTAGTCTGTGTTATTTAAAGAAAAGAAAACTAAAACATAAGTAATAATATTACCTAAAAGTACTTTTCTTGGCAAGAAAACTTAAAATATGTGTCCAGAATAATATCATTCTAACTAACCAGGTGTTTATTTCCATTGTAAAACATTCAAATAACATATGGAATAAAGTCTATGAATTATTTATTTTGTAGAAAATGAAAATAAATAGTAATTAACCAGTTATAAATCATTCTGAGCTATGAACTGTATTCTAGGACTCATTTTTCAATGACACATGGTTCACAGGACACTAGCATCATATTTTAGGCATCTACTATCCTGAGAAGACTGACAAGTGCAGATTTGAAAAAAAATGATAACACTAAAATAGTATAATTATGCAATATGTTATGCCTACATCTCTCCCAGGATTTTAAAATTTGATTTTAATAGCTCTTTATAACGAAAAGAACAACTCAAAGGAACAAGACAGCTAATATGTCAAGTTCAATATGTCATGGAACTGCAAAATTGTTAAATTCATTTTAATTAGAATATACTAAGGTTTTACATCTGTGGCATAAGTAAATGGTAACTTCTAGATATAACAAATCAGGTCAATTTAATTTATAACCTATTCAGAATTTGCAACATGTGTCTCACTGGTAACAATGGAATGTAACCTAATCATGCTCAAAAGTCCAGGTCATATAATAATTTCATGGGATTCAACCACATACATTTGTACTATATACAGAAGCGGTACAGATATAGCTATGAATATAAAATTAAATACACAGTAAAAACTAGATATTTATGCATTTATACATGTACATATAAATTGCATTCTCTATTTTTTGATTTAACTCAGTAGGATACCTAACATGTGAAGTTACCTTATAACAGAAATGCACAATATCATCTGGATGTTATCTGAGAAAGCCAGAATTATCCTTGAAGTGAAAGGACCTTAGAATTAGAGACTTCTTAAAAAGTTGACTTCTTAACTTTTTTTAAAGTTTAAATATTGTCTGTTGCTTTCTTTACCTTTAAGAACTCGTCAATGACAGATGCCTCTGAACAGGGCTCTAATAATTTGATCAGATAAAGGCTGTGAATGTGGTCCAATAATAAATCATCAGGAGAGTATGCTATTTATCACTTTAGCTAAATTATTAGTGCTCTTTTAACATTAACTCAATATTTTAGAAAATTACAAGTATCACTAGTAACAGACTCAACCAACATAATTTACCAATTTTAAAAACAAGATTTACATTCATCTAATTCTCAAAATTATTATAAAAAATTCTTTACCTATGTGAAAACAGTCCATTTTTAAATATGTCAATAATATTATAGTGAGAACTGAAAGATACTAAGGATAACTGAAGACATTTATGCAATTAGTTATTTTACTTAAATGTTGGATTAAAGGAAAAAAATATATATATATACACACACACATAAGTAATCTTCATATTACTAATTCCTTCATAACTGGCAGAATACTATGCCTTTAAACACAAAATAAAATATTATTTATAGCTCCACAATGCTGTTTCTGTACGCATCATCTCTTATTCCAATTAAAAGATCAGAGTCCTCAGAGAGACATATTGCAAACAAAAAGTCCTTAGTAGGTGGTAGAAAGTCAGGCCAGGAGTCAAATACAACCAACAGAGATGACAGAGATATGATATTTAGCACAGTTTCCTCAGAGAGAAAAAAGCAAAACCACATGGCCCTGCTGAAATGCCGAGTTAATTCTCTCTCCTGTCTAAGCATTAACTATTACATCTTTAAAACTGTTTCAATTAGACTACTGCTTCTTTAGGTAAGTCCCTCTTCTAAGAAACACAAACATTCTCAAAGTGCATTGCTGAAACACCATAAAAACTTAATAACCTACCATTTTCTTTGCACTCTTCTGGAGGTTTAGCCTTTTTCGCAAGTCGGGGATCCAGCCATGATGTTGTCTTTGTGTTATGGCTGAAAAGAAAAGAGATCACTCTGAACAGACACATACTAAAGGGAATCAAGTTTATTCCTTAAGAAAAAAAAAAAGCGGGGTTAGTCCAACAAAATTGCAATCGATACACTTAATTTGCTTACTGGTTCTAAGTAGCCCTGAAGGAGGTGTAAGAGTAATTGTGCAAGGCAGCTGTAAATTTGGCAACCTCAGCTCCCTGTCCTCAAAGCAGCTATTTTTATTAAAATCAACTAGAATGTTGCCAAGTTAACCTCATTGAAAATGCAGAACTCATCCAGAGCAAAAGGAATTTATTACAAATACAGGATTCTCCAGTTGGAAGAGCACAGTCCACAGGCTCTGATACTATTTCCTGAGTTTTGCAAAAGAATTATTTTTATCTCAAACCTGCCCTTTTCATAAACAGTTGTTTTGTTACTCTAAACTACAGAGCTGGCAGAGGCACTACAAAAGTGATGCAAATTATAGCATGTTCTTGGGATTCCTACATTTTCTCAAAAAGTGATTAATAGCAATTTCATTAACTCACATTAAGCTATCTTTCATCTAAGTACTTTTAACCTAGCTAGGAAAGTAGGGGGTACAAATGTCTTCGTTCTAATGTTTCTGGAATGGAATTTCCAGGAATTAATACTAAAATGACATTTCTGCTTTGAAAAAAAAAGTTTTCTTTTTAAGTCTTTTGCCAGAAATTTAAAAAGCAAAGGAGAGATGTCCTTAGAGCAGTGTTTCTTCTTAAAGTGGTCCTGGAATCACCTGCATTGGAAACACCTGGTGGACTTATTAAGGATACTTATTCTGGATCCTCATAGAACTACCAAATTGGAATCTGAGGTCGGGCTACAAAATCTCCATCATTGGCAAGCACTCCAGATGATTCTATGCACATTATAATTTAAGAACCGTTCAACGGCCCATAACTGCTCATTGGAGCTAAAACATTTACTGCATACAGCTGTCTCAAGGGATCTCATCTACCAATGAACAAATTATCAAGAATGTGACATTTGTGAGGGCTTTGGGAAAAGAACGAGCAAAGTCACAGGTGTGGGAAAGTGTGAGGTGTTTATACACAGTCAGAAAGCCATTGAGTGGAACATGACAGGGAAGAACAGAAAGCAGTTTGGAAATAGAAATTAGGGTCAGATAATAGAGATAACTTGAGCACAACTGTAGGGAGGTAAAAATGATAATGATGATAGAAACTTCACAAGTACTCTTTCTATAGTGAAATTTAATTTTATTTTATCATATCAGAGCCACAATTGTTGGCTAGATAACTGATGAACCAATCCGTTCTTAAAGAAAAAAGTCAGAAAATTCTCCCAGGTAGTATATTTAATAGCAAACTTGTACAGACAAGTTCCCTCCTAATAAAGGGAATTTCAAGCCAGGAAGGAGGGAGGATGGATTCAAGACGGGTGGTGGAAAGCTATTCCAAGGTGTTAAAGCACGCCTCAAGTAGCACTTTCTGGGTGACCATTCCATCTGCGTACTTGTAGAGCCATCTCTAAATTGAGAACTAAGTCATTAAGATGCTTGGGTCATAAAGTTTCTGTTCCTGAAGATTCCCTTTTATTTCGTACTTTCATGTGGAGTAAAGAGAGAATACTCTCCATCACTTTCTTCACATTTAAGAGTTTCTCAGTGATAGATGCCTCTGAACAGGGCTCTAATAATTTAATCAGATAAAGGCTGTGAATTTAATCAAATAATAAATCATCAGGAAAGCATGGGAGCTTTTGTTTCTCCCCAATTTGACCTTTGTAAAGTCTGATAGTGCTTCATTATCAAGTTTCAGAAGGATATAAAGTATTGTGACACTTTGGTCTGTTCTGGCCCTAATTTGTGTGATGTCAGTATAATCTAGTCTTTTCTCTGAGCTGAAGACTTGAAGCCCATGGTTGGAGGTTCAGAATATCCTGAATGTGAGGAGAGGGACACTGGGTTCAGTGTTTGCTGTTTTCATTAAAGAAAACCAAAACAAAACCCAAACCAAAAAGCAGTCACTTTAAAAATGCTCTTTATAGACATGCCTCAGTTCAAAGTGTGTGTGTATATGTGTGTTGATGTCTATGTTGCTATGAGGTAGGGGGAAATATTGAGAGGTGGGCAAGGAAAGTAAATTTCCCTTCTTTCTGCCCTTACCTTCTTCTTCCAAATCTTTTGCCCACTTTGGATAAAAGTCATTTCTAGGTCCCTTAGACATATTCACAAAAGCAAACACATCCATGGACAAGTATTAAGGCGTCCTTACTTAGGCACTGCATGTAGTCAGATTATCATTTCTATACCACACTACCATGGGTTTCAAATACTGGCTCATTTAGTAGAGAACTGTGAATTTCCTAGCTTTCTTGAGTTTATATAAAGCATTTTATTACATGACGATTTTTTTTTAGGTCGAACTAGCACTAACGGTGTGTCACTTTAATACATTTTGACAGATCGAGTCTCTTACAGTTAACAGCATTTTTAGCAGATCTTCAGAAATGATTCTGAAAGAAATGTGGGTAGTAGTTACCTCCAGTAATTGTCTTAAACATCACATGAAGATACAGCACAGTATTTTTCAATAGTGGCTCTCACCAGCCTTGTAATTTTTATGCTCTTCCAAGATGCTTTACAAAGGGGATATTTCTAAGGCATTGGGGAGACCACAGACCAAATAGCTTCCCCACTTCCCTTAAATTGTATATTTTTAAACTTTAATAATTCCACTTGAAAATAGTATTAAAGGATGGGCAGGAAACTGTACAAAATGGAATAACTCAAGGATTTTTCACAATCTGCATATTGTCTTTCTCAAGTTTGAGGAGGTGATTTCCTTGCACTTTCCTAGCTGGGGTAGATTCAGATGCACAACATCAGTTATCTGTATCTATCCAAGCTATGTGTTGCATGAACACCAGGAAAAGAAAATGTTAATGCTATATAATCTTCTATTTCAATTCAAGTAGAGACACATATACATATATAAACTACATTTGTACAGGAACTTTTTTTATTTTAGCTGGAGAATAAAACAAATATTTTCTAGGAGCTTTGAATCATACTACTTATATGTTTCTATGGATAAAGCTAATGTAATGATCATAAAAAGTGAGAGATTAAGTGGAGAAAAGTCAGTATCTGTTTGAGTTCAATCAATATCATATTACAAAATCTGGATGAAAATCTAAAAAAAACCGGTTTATCATATAGGTATATCTAAAACCGTTCTCTGATGTTAAACTGCATAACTCTGTCTATTTGGGGGACTAGAATAAATCAGAAGTGAAATTTCATTTAACTTGCAATTCTAGTTTAAATTCATATCAGGATGGCCTTGAAGATATGCAATAAGCCGACCTATACTGAATCAGAAATTTCTATAGATTTTTTCTAACGCTTAACCTTTGCCATGCTGACAAAAGCAGCAGGTTAAATAATAACATCTTATCTTTTGAGAAAACATTCTTCTCACATAAAACATACTTCATTTCAGCAGGAAATGCTACTGACAGTGCAGCACACTATTGCAAAGTCAGTCTCACTATCTCATAGTGTTTCTTGAGTGTCTATTGTGTTGAGGACTGCAATAGAACTTTCACACATCGCCTCATTTAATGCTAATGAGCCTTTGCGGTTTAGTATTATTAACTCCATTTTATAAACAGAGAAACAAAGGTTGAGAGAGGCTGGGTAACAGCAAGTCCATGAAAGTGGAAGAGCTAGCATAATACCCAGATATATCTAATTCCCAAGCCCAAGTGTTTTATGGTCTGAAATCAGAGACATACTGAACCTCAACTTTACTTTTCACATGGGGTCCATTATTTCACTCCCTGGATGGTAATCAAAGGTTCATTTCCCAGCTCTTGCCAGTAGTTTAAAAACAGACCTTTACCTACTATTTGAAGATAGCAACTGCTACTTAAATTCATTTGTTAGTGTTGAATGTCTGGCACTTAGTAGGTATTATATTAAACTGCATGTGCACAGAGACAAAAGAGAGAGCTTTGCAATTGTGGAGGCACCGATAATATATCACTGGAAAAATTTTCTCCTTATAAACTTAAATTCTCTATTCAAATCACCTTCAAATCAAATTTTCTTCATTCAATTCTGAATATTTTTCCAGAATATAGTCATTTTTTAAAAAGCCTGATTTATATAATCTACATGTGAATATTAGGTTTTAGAAGCTATACTAAAGAATTAGGTTAATAAAAAACACTATCAATGATTGTTAGGTTTGAATTTTGAAGGTTTTAGTCTCAAACCGGAGCAAAGAAAACCAGGAGCCAGGCAGTAAATTTAGGGTAGGCTTTAGTGGGGACGCTCCCAGGAGAGGTTCCATAGCCCCGCAAGGGAGTGGGGCTGGGGAAGTCGCGCCTGGGCAAAGGCAGGTGGGGTTTTTATAAGGGCGGGCTGCTGTTGGCCAGCAGCCCATATATGGTGCATAGCTGTGTAAAGTTAAGTTTCGGTTTCCTGCATAGGTTCTGTTTTCCCTGATGTGACGTGGCCCCGAGCCGTTGCTCTGATGGTGGGAGATCTCTCGGAAGGTGACCTTCAGGTTGGGTGGGAAAGTCCCAGGGGCGGGTCCAACAAGATGGAGGCCCTGGTGCCATTTTGCTGACGTTCCCCTATTCCGCCAGCCCAGCAATGATGAAGCATTATTAGGATCAAAACTTAAAATTTTCTCAAAGATCATGCCACACTTTATCCTCCAGCCCATTTTTTGATTCACTCATCATTTTTCCAGTTAGGTTACAAAGCTCGTTGCAGTTTCTTAGGTGTACGAAACTGGATCGTCAAGGGTAACCCCATGCAAAACTAAGTTTAAGACAAGTCCTTCTTTCTTCCTCTTTCCTTTCTGTTTCATTTTTCTATTTTCTTTTCTCCTTTATATTGCCACCCCAATCAAACCAATGTTTTCACTAATGTACAAATATTGGAAGTATTGTCTTTCATCAACTATAATTTTATTAATGGAATAATAAACTTTTATTATTAAACACACTCCTTTCCTTTGCTCCATTTTGTCTAAAAATAGTAACAGACTAATGACAAATAAATCCTCCTAAAAAGTCAATTCTGAATCTCAATCTTTAACTGCAGTTTAAATGATAGTTTCTTCCTGGGAAATACTATACCAGAAGAATAATAAGACATTGAAGTCAATGATATTTGACTACATGAAACATAATCTTTTGAACAAGATAAAATAAGGTCTGGGTAAATATTTTGGAGTCAGTAGCAATTCAAAATGTGTGTGGATGTTAAGGTTTCAATAGTGGTAATCATATAGGCTAAGGCACAATAACAACATGGAGATAGTTGACTGTATTTTACGTATTTTAAAAAATAAATGTCAACTTTTACAGGTATATAAATGGACTAGATTTTATATTATATTCAACAAAATCCTTGGAATAATTATACCACTAACCAGAAGACTTTGTTTCTATACCGTCATTCCAAGAAGAACTGTTAAAGGCAATGGTTAGATATATATAATTGATGATTAAGAGTGGAAACTTTTCCCTTCAAGACTCCATTCACTCAAAGTTTCACATAAAAAGCTATTGTCAATGACCTTAATACTTGTTATTTGTTGCCTAAATAATATTACTATTTTTCTTAAGCATATGAATATGTAAGCTTGCCTTAATGTTACCTTTCATGTGTTTAGAAAACATTTTAAAAAGAGGCTTTATCATAAATATTGTTTTGGATATTGTGGTGTGTGTTACACACTGCATTCTCTAAAACACTTATTTTCTGCCTGGAGATTATACCAGAATCTTGTGCTGGCACAAAAAAATAAAACATATGAAAAAGATATTCAATATAGCTACGGATTTTGTAACACAAATTATAGAAAGTAAGCCTAGACCAGATTTTGCGACTGGAAGGAACATGCCAAGCCTAGAATGAGAAACATTTTTGTGGTGTTGCTACATACTGAAAAATTAATTTTGCATTTCTGTCCAATAAATTTCTGAACTATTTTGTGTTCCATTTAATACACAAAAAGTTTTAAATTTGTTGAATATGGTAATTAATGATTTACTTAAAATTTAAGGGGATGCAGATATAGCAACACAAGAAAAAACAAACTAATTCTGTGTTTATTTAGAGTTTACAAGCAAATTCAGCCTTGATAAAGATTTGGAAACCATGTACAGCCATGACATTTTTCACAGATGTGATTTTCAGTTTCGAAAGCCTGCTTTTAAAAATCTATTATTTAAGATGACACAGTGTTCACTGCCATTCAGGAAGATGGTAGTAAACAAATAGGTTCTTGTTGTCATTTTGTTTTTTTGCTAAAGCAATAGGAGTCTCTTTTGTGTCATTAACTAAACTGACTCCCAAACAAAGAAGTAATTTAATGGGATTCCCAAGGCATGTCACTCCAGATTAACCCTGTGGCAACTCTTCTTTATGGAACATTTAGCCTCTAGAATAGTGACTTTCTGGCCAAGAAACTGATAAAACAAATACTATTTGTAATATAAAAGTTTACTTTTTTCCAGCAAATGTTTGTTTATATATTGGAGGGAGTATGGGATAGTGGAAATGGCTTTGCAGGGAGACAGAGCTGTGTGATCTGGGGAATGTTAATTTGTCCAATGGTGCCTCAGAACCTTGTCTACAAAATTGGGATAAATCAAGCACTTTATTGGGTGGTTATGATGTAATCTATGTAAGGTAGAATCATAGCAAATTGGTTAAGAGCAAGTACCCTGGAGACAGACTACATACCATGAAAGTATGAGCCAGGTCAGTGTTTGTTGACTCCTGTATTCCCAGGGTTTAAAATGGTCCCTAGCACATAGTATGTGCCCAGTAAACACTTGTTGAATAAATAGAATTAAAGAATCTTGGCTCTGTCACTTCTTGGTTATATGACTTCTCGACAAGTAGTTATTTACTTCTATAAGCCTCAGTTTCATAGGTGAGAATTAAATTAACAGAGTATGAATGCTTAACATATTAGCTATTACTGTTAAAGTAATCTGAACACAGCCTGAAAAAAGTGGGCACTCAATATATAACTCATTTGAGTTTACTTTTACATATTACTCATTTGAATTTATAATTAATATACTGCTTATTTTAAAATATAATATTAAAAAGAGTCAAATAAACTACTGGCTTTATACAATAATATACATTTGAGAGTCTTTTAAAAATTGCTGAACATAAGACATTATTACTATTTTAAAGCGTGTTTGGAAGAGTGCATCCACTGACAATTTGAAGTTATGTTATTTAAAAGTACTTTTTTAGAGATTTACCTTTTCCCATTAAATATCAGTGTAAATGATAAAAAAAATCTGCCTTTATCATCCATTAAAGAAAGCAGTTTGAAGACTGTGGGAAACATAGTTGACCCATTAGTTTGCCAGTGTTGAGAACAACAGAAAAAACCATTTTCTTTTAAATGCAGAACTTCTAAAAGACTGAGCCATAGAAACTATTTTGCAGCAATGAGTAAATCAATAAATATTTCAAAACATTATTGCACAGAAGGCAAATAAACAGAATTACTTCTTATATACATGGAAGTACTTGCATATATACATATATATTTGTCTTTTAAAAATAAATATTTAAAGTTAATGTTTTAGTATATATATTTAAAGTTAATGTTTCAATGTAGGTAGATGTATCAAATGTATATATATCAAATGTATCAAATGTATATATACATATTTAAATTTTATACACGGAAGCAAAGTTTCCTTCTCCTTTGTTTCACTTATTTTCTGTTTTATCGTGATCTCCATTTCACATGAGACAGAATGCAGTCACGCTTAACGAGGGTTGTGACCTGCCAGGGAGAATTCCCACTGCTGTAAGCCACTCACAGTCTCTGTACCAGGGGAAAGTTTTCACTGATGTCAGCTTTTCTTCCCTCACAAATTTCTCTCAATTCTCTTTTTCCCTCTGTTTTAACTTCTTATGTTACTCTACCTTTCCCTTTTTAAAAAATATTTTCACTTATTTATTGACAAATCAAAATTGTATATACTATATTCATGAAAATAGGTAAGACAGTAGATTTTAAGTGTTCTCACCACACACGAAAAAAGGTGTTTGTGAGGTAATGTTAATTAGCTCCATTTAGCCATTCCGCAAAGGACACATATTTCTACCTTCCCTTTTTATCTTGCTTTCTGTTACCATGACTTTGCTTCAGAACTGCCTCTGGGACACATCATGGCTTAGTCCCTGAAAAGGTCCTTACCGTCCAACCACGCTGCCTCTCCCATCACTGTCTCCTGATGTACCTGACCTGTTTCTAAGGAACTTTAATAGCACGGAGTTTATTCACATAAGAATCTCTTGTGGTTCTTTATATATTCTGGATATTAGTCCTTTGTCAGATGTGTATTTTGCAAATATTTTCTCCCACTCTGTTGGCTGTCTTTTAGCTCTGTTAATTGTTTCTTTTGCTGTGCAGAAACTTTTCAGTTTGATATAGTCCCATTTGTTTATTTTTCCTTTGGTTGCCCGTGCTTTTGGGGACATATTCATGAAGTCTGTGCCCAGCCCTATTTGCTGAAGGGTTTCTCCTATATTTTCTTTAATAAGTTTTATTGTTTCAGGGTGTATATTTAAATCCTTGATCCATTTTGAGTTGATTTTAGTACATGGTGAGAGATGTGGGTCTAGTTTCAATCTCCTGCAAATGGATAACCAGTTATCCCAGCACCCTTTGCTGAAGAGGGAGTCCCGACCCCAGTGAATAGACTTGATACCTTTGTCGAAGATCAAATGGCAGTAAGTGCATGGGTTGATTTCAGGGTGCTCTATTCTATTCCATTGATCAGAGTCTCTGTTATTATACCAATACCATGCTGTTTTGGTTATTATAGCTTTGTAGTATAGTTTAAAGTCAGGTAGAGTAATACCTCCAGCTTTATTTTTTTTGCTCAGCGTTGCTTTGGCTATTCGTGGTCTTTTGTTATTCCAGATAAATAACTGTATAGTTCTTTCCATTTCTGTGAGAAATGTCATAGGAATTTTGATGGGGATTGCATTAAATTTGTATATCACTTTGGGTAGTATGG